>NC_086285.1:36784312-37079312 GCF_963924245.1 Chroicocephalus ridibundus
AGGCTGTGACCCGTAGACGCGCAGGTAAGAAGGAGAGGTGTAAGGATCATGAAAATATAGGCTGTCAATTGTGACCTTTTGCATGCATCGATCCCAAATTGAGCTGAATTCCTTTAAAATATCTGAGCCATCAGTGATGATGTCAGAACACTTCTGGCTCTAGGGATTCAAAGAATAATGTTCCTGAGGTCTCCCCACCTCCTTCATGCTCCGTGTTGGAGATAGGGAGGGAATGATCTGACACACATTCCTGCCAAACAGCTAAATTTCATTAAGATACAGCAGAAAGGCATGCGAGTTTGCTTTGCGACCCTATTAGAGCTTACAGTTATCCACAGACCAGCTTTAGTTAGAAATACAAACTTTGTTCTTCAAATAACCTCAGCTTGAACTGAGTCCTGGAAGGACTATCTTTGAGTTAAGGTAATACGAAGCAATAAAGCTTCCTGAGAACAGAAGACTGCCAAAGTTTAAGTGGTATATTTTATGATCTGGATTATTGTCCATTGGGGGACTCAGATGAAAACACAGACTCATTTCATTTAGATCTCTAGTTGTGATTTGAACCATGATCCAAATTTCTAATAAAAATACTCAAAGAGAAAAGCTAGTGCTTTATCCACTACATACCAAGCCTTGCTGGCCCTTTTCTAAAAAATCACAGTAATCCAAGGTCAAACAATACATGTGCAACAACTTTAATATTCCACAGAATTTAGCTTCCACCATTTCAGCTCTTTCAATAGCACAAACCACATACAAAATGATGTACCATGGGGGTATATCAGATGTGATAACAATGATTATGCAAATCATCTGCAACAAGAACAAGAAGAAAAATGTCTTGGGTATCTCTGTAGAAAGGAAGCGTTTCCACAAACGATTTTGTGCAATAAATCTTCGCTATTTCTTGGGCTCGTCCTAGGAAGCAGTCAGTACAGAGAGCATTTTCCATTCTGTCAGAGGACACAAAAAAGTACACGTGCAAAGATATGTACCAAGCCGACCCGCCTCTGCATCTTGGGAAGACAGTCATATTAGCAAGTGATCAAAAGTATGTTTATATTTTTTCTCCACAAGAGAATAAGATTCAAATGACCTGGTTTCTGTAGGCAGCATGGGAGCAAAAAAAAAATCTCTAAATAAAATTGACTACAACCAGCTACATCCTCTCATTCAAGATGACAAATGGTCTGACTTTTCTGGAAGGTCATTAGTCAAACTCAATTTTGAAATATTCAATTCAGAAAAAAAAATTAATCTTTAAGTGAAAGCCGCAGCTCTACTGAGCACTAAATAACAAAACTCTACCAACATGTTTTCTCTCACTTGGTCCTATTTAGAAAATCCAACCTATAAGCTATATCTGAGTAAGGAGAAGAAAAGTAAATTTTTTTTTCTCTGGCAAGAGTCAAATGGTCCACAGGAGTTAGATCTGTCTTTATAGTTCACCTATACAGGAATGCAGCAGAACACCTATATTGTGCTAAAGAATCAGAGGTAGCCTGAAATACAGAAATTCTCAGAAATACAGTGCAGAAAAGCCATCGTTCTCTCCAAAACAGAATAGAAGCAGCTCCTTGTCTTGACGAAGCACCTTACAATGTAAGAGGGAGAAGAACTGTTTCTCCCAGAAATACGTTTTGATTTCTACAGGTATGCTATTGATAAGATTTGCGAAATTTGTATCATCTTACAGGTCACGGCCTGCTTTTTGTGATCTCTCTCCATTACTGGTGATGTGTAAAAAATATTTCTCTCATCTTCTGAGAAGGTAAAAACTTTCAAAAATATTCTCACTCTGCTTCAGGCAGAAGACAACTTTCTCTCTTCTCTCTCTTCCTGTGCTTGCCAGTCATGCCATGACAGGCTACTGATTCAGGTACTCTCCCGGAGTCATAACGTCTCAGATTCAGTGTCCTTGAGGACATCCTCAGGCGTTTGTTTGAAGTGGAACTGCCCGCATGGGAGCCACCGGGAAACACCCTTTCCCAAATGCTTGAGATATGGGACCTCCCACCTCTCCAAGATGCCAGGAAAGCCCCATGGATGACTAGGTTCTCTGGCTTCTCTTTCTCTCATGTTTTGTCCAGAAATTCTGGTCTGAACCTGAAGTCTCCCTCTCTCAAGTGACAGTTTTGCCAAAACAGGAATACATTTGCAAATCACTATTGTCCATCCCAAAATGCACTCTGTCAAAAAAATACCAGCCTTCTTGCGTCTGAGATTCATTACCCAGCACTTTTGTTTTCTTTCAGAAACAGTGAGAAGTACACAGTATAAGAAATACAATTCTAGTGAAAATTTTAACTAAACCATCATTTGTACATCTATATTAAATTCATGGAATCTACAGTCCACAGAGCAAATGCCCTTAGACCTACATCAACAACTGGTTTGATAACGAAAAATGAGAAAGAATTTGACTCAACAATATCAGAGTACTCACAAAATTTTTCCTGTAATGTATTTTTCAGCTAACACTTGACTACATGAATAGCTCAAGCGAAAGACACATGAGAGTCCTCAAGCTGAGTACTTGATTTCCACCATCTTTGAATCACCCTCACTACTGCATTTGGATTGATAAGGATTAAATTAATCTATTCTACCAAAAAGCCAAGATAATTCTGTGTAGAACACGGGAGGCATGAAGTGAAAAAATCCACTTGTGCATCTTATACATGAGCTGCATTATCTCAATGTGACTCCTTTTTTGTGGAGATTTGTGGCCACTGGGTCTGCATGAGCACAGAAATTCACTATTCATAATTTTTACGTACCATTCTCTGATGTTCTTTTCCCTCTTATGAGGTTCCAGTAACCTAGTAAGAGGCAAAGACAGGCTACGTGACCAATCACAAATAATAAATAGTAAAGAGCTCATGAACAAACCTCTAGTCTGAAAATTATTGATCCAAATTTTCTGGTGAAAACTTATGAATACTGAACACAACCATGGCTAATAGGAGTGGTTCGTTCATGAAGGATTCTCTCACGCCGCATAGTTTTATTACTATATGTATGACTAAAAATTTCTCTATAAAAATATATTAAAACTGTCAGATTTATAGAAGTCAGACAAATCCTCCATTTTTCTGCTCACAACCTCTCTAAATCCCTTTGCGGAAGATCCCAGACCTCAACTGCATTCCTCAAGGATTTACAGGGCACCAGAGGAACAGCAATCAGCTCCAAATGAATATGTGCATTCAAAAGTATATGGAGGCTTTTCCAGTTTTTCAGGTATTTCACTCAGATTAATCTTCCTGAAGGCACTGGATGTATTTGCAAGGGCAATTTTAACTGCTGCTCCACTCTGCCACTTTTCAGCACATCCATTGTGTCCTGTTGATGGGAATAAACACCATGTAACCAGAGGCGAAAGGAAGAGTGGCTGGAATATTGGAGGGAACCCACAAAATCAGGTAAAAAAACGACACGTACTTAAGAAGATTTACTCCTCCTGGAATAATATGACCTAAGACTGTGGATCAGCTTCTGATGTCAGTTACCATGGTGTTAATCTGAAGTACCAGCACCGATTTCGGCAGAGGCACCCTGGATTTAGGGCCTGATTCAAAGATTGCCACTGATTTACACTGACTTTGTAACAGCTGGTTATTCCAGCACAAGAATTTGGCCTAGAAAAAGATAACAATGCTTTTACCAATGCTGCATTATTCAATGCTTTTTACTAGCTTGCATAATGCTTAAAAAGGTTTACTATTTTCTCCTTTCTGCTTGTTTAATCCATGTTTATGTTCAGCTCCAATTCTAATTATATGTACAGAGAAGTAAATTTTATTCACCCTTTCTGCTATCCTCCCTTCATTTCCTGTAGCGTTTGCAAGATATGAACACAAAGAAAAATGCGGCAAGAAAAGCATGGAAAAATGCCTCACTACAGAATAAACATCAGATCGCAAACTATATTTCTTTCTTCTTTGCATTCCACCCTGTATTTTATCTGGGATAAGTTGTTATTCATATTGCATACCATGTTTTGTTATTCTCCGGTAAGGAATGAAAATGTCTTCAGACATGGGTTGATGAGGAAAAAAAAACCATTGTTAGTGCGTTGTCAGGATTTGCTTGCTAAGTAAAAATGACATTGTTATTGTACACAGATTTTTAGTTGAATATTTACATAGATAATAAGATGAGCTGGATGCACCTGTTTTCTAAACAGTTCAGTATGAATTAGATTAGTGGGATATGATTTATTTGGGTCAATAGAAATAGATCTTCCCAGTTGTCCTGGAGAGCTGAAAAATAAATATGGCAGCTGCTGCATTTTGCACTACAGGTGCTGAAGAAAGCTCTGCACTCTCCTGAAACAATGCTCTAAAAAGGAAAAGGCTGCAAGGATCTTTCTTGCTCTTCCCTCTTCTGTCTCTCTGGGTAGAGACCTTGCAGGATGCCTCCAATATCATTTACAGCCAGAAGAAGAGATGGCCAATTATTTTTATTGTGGAAAAAATTGACAAATAGGAAAAAAAAAAAAAAGAGCATAGGTCAGTTTTTTCCTTCCACAAAAATAAAAAATAAAAAATCCAACACCTGCTCCTTTACCAAGAAAAAGCTCCTGCTTCTCACACAAACATTTTGTCTTGCCCAGTTTTTTCTTCTCTTTCTTGCAAAAAAAAATATGGAAACTTTTCCAGAAGAAGAAAGCTTTCAGAGAAACTTCCACTGAGGTCAAAACCGAGTTTCCTGGTGCAGAGCGACTAGGGAGGGAAAGGAGAGGAAGCCAACAATAGTGAGTGCTTGTGTCTTTATGAAAGAACAGTATGGGATACGGCAGGGGCAGGCTGTGCTGCTCAGGGCCGTTGCATATATCGACTATGTGTCAGGTCCTCCAGCTGCGCTCTCCCCATGCCTCCCACTGCTCCCGCTAATGGTGGGATTTCAACCTGAGGTGAATCCTGCTCATCCTTTTGAGATGGAGTGGCTGTAAGCTCTTGCCTTGACTAGCAGCCTTGGCAAGAGGTTTGCAAGAGCTTAAGGTGGCTTTTGAAACAGCCCATCACAGAGTATGAGCAGAAGAGCACTAGTTGTCACCATAAAAAGAACTATATTATGTGGGTGCTAGAAAAATAGTGTGGCAGGTATGGAGAATATAGCATGAACGTACAGACCAGAAAGCCACCGAGTGGGGAGATATAGTGGGAGAGGGGGGCATAGCTGCTTTCACATTGTTCCATCACAGTATATGCCCTGCACTAGGTAATATTTGGGAGAGGGAGCATAATAACCCTTTCATTTCAGTTCCTTCAGATGCCAGAGCTCAGACACATAAATATGGCTAACGTTATGCCTCTGCGGGACCAAACAAATAAATAAATGCATAAAGAGACAGTTTCTTGCATGGTTTGGCCAGCCAGAGATTAGACTCCCCCCTCCCCGCCAAAATAGACCTCCCTCCTCCAAGAAAAATCTAGAAAATTGAAGTGTTTTTAAAACCCCATATACTGAGTATACCTTTCTTATGCTACAGGCCGCTGCCTTTTTCCACCCAACACATGGTAAGGATTATATTTAAATAAAGATTTAACACTCATAAATGGTTTCTTTTAATATTGCTGTAAAGTAATGGTTCTTTTATGGGCGAATTTAAATGTAATTCCACTATGTACAGCTGTGCCAAACAGTATGGTATCATTTTATGCAGCCATAAGCAAGGAGGCACGTTGACCAACAGTGCCTGTGAGCAGAGTGTGGATTTTATTAGCCAATATGAGCTGATGACCCATGAGCAGAGTCAGCTTTTGCATCTTGTAAAGTCGACCATTGTAAAGGTAACCGCCGCCTGCGGATAGCGAGCGGCTTCCAGCTCGGAGCAGCTGAGCACAGCCTCCTGGCTCGGGCAGCAGCAGCTCCTCTTCAGCTTGCAAAGGTTTGTTTCCCAACACCACTATCTGTTCAGGCTTCACCTCTCCTGGCAGGGATGCGGCTGCACTGGCTTTGTATGCACTACCGAAGAGCTCGTGTCAAACCCTCTATTTACTGGTTGCCACCTCTGCGAGCATCTGCCCAGCTGAGCCAGCGTCAGACTCCCTGTGGCCCCAGGCAGAAAGTCAGGCTTTTCCTTCCCATCCCCAGACGCACAGAAGGACTTGCATGGCTGCCTAACGTAGCCTAGCAGCAGCTGGCACACGCAACCGTACACAAGGCTGTTTCAGATTAAAACTAAGAGTCGAGTTCCCAGCCCAGGGTATTACATGGCACAGATATTCGCAGCTCTTTGCAGCCTCCCAAGAAGAAGCATTTGGTGACTTTTCAGAACTCAACCCAAACTTTTTTCCAGAACTCGTTGCTGGGATGGGTGTTTACTGCCTGGTTTAAAGACATTCTTGACTTTAAAAAAAAGGCAGGGTTATTTTGCTGCCTCATTTTTGCAGCATGGTATTCCTTGCACCGGTGGGTTTACTGTCACTCTTGTTATAGTCATCCATGGGAAAT
Source organism: Chroicocephalus ridibundus (assembly GCF_963924245.1). Classification (NCBI taxonomy): domain Eukaryota; kingdom Metazoa; phylum Chordata; class Aves; order Charadriiformes; family Laridae; genus Chroicocephalus; species Chroicocephalus ridibundus. The sequence continues at coordinate 36,790,778 of NC_086285.1, forward strand.
GATAGACAAGGCTGGAGTGGGCCTAATTGTCCTAAAACAATGGTCTCTCGCCTTGCAAAGTGTCATGTCATGTTTCCACTGCCACAAGATCTCATACCAGATGACATCTAAGTAATTATTTATGCATTTTCCTGAAATTATTTCCCTCCTCTTTTTTAAAGAATCTTAGTTTTGATGCTCAGAATACTGCAAATACTTTACAAAGTATCTCATAATAAACATCATCCCCACCCCTAGCCACTGGAGGCTCTCCCATGCTCTTCTATGTTCCACGATAGGCAAGGTCCTGCCAAAACAAACCTTGGCGGATCAATCACCCCAGTGGAATGAGAAAATGTTATTCAAAGCCCACTGCAGAGCAGCCACTTGGCAGGGCTCATTGCCATCCATGCAGCATATGAAAAGAAACCCTTTATTTATTTCAGTCAACTTCTCCCCAGCCAACTAAAAGGCATCCCAAGCTGCTTTTGGGTCTTGATTCAGCAAATCATCTCAGCACATTTCAGAAAAAGATGTGACCATGAAATATTTTGGCTTCATTCAAAATGCGCACCCACATTGTTTGTTGTGTGCCTTACATTTGCTTGGGAGATGGCCAGGCAGAAATTTCCAGAGATAGCTGACTTGGGAATAACCAGCCAGGACCACTTTTTCGAGGGCAATTCTCGACCAAGCAAAGAGACCAAATGAGCAGCAACACTTTTCAACAGGACCACTCAACTCAGTTTCATTGGTTCACTAAATAAATCTCAGGCATTTATATACTTTTTATTCCCAAAATGAGAATGCCAGGAGAAGTAGCACACCCCTTTGCAGAGCACTCAAATCCAATTAGGATTCTTTTTTCCTACCTTTTGTCTCACAGAGGAAAGGAGCTGCCCCAAATTGTCAACATAGGGATTTACTCCAGAAAATGTGACAATTTTCTTTTTCTTTCTTTTTTCCCTCTTGAACACGTCAGTTAGTACCCGCTAGTTTGGATTGATTAGTTTTGTTTCGAGGCCTGCTTTTGGTTTGCTGAAGACTTGAATACTTTCTTCGCACTTTGCACAGACTTTGAGCACGAGAACAGCATCTCATTGAATTTTAAAGCTGCAGTTTCCTTCCCCTTTTAAACTGTGAAGTATGCTATGATTTACAGTGGCGTATATTTGGAAAACTGGGCCAAGGCTTTTATAACTGGATGCTCCTAAAACCGTTTAAATCTCTACAGAGGAGTGCTGGGGCAGTGAGGACTTCTTAAAATTAGGATTTATTTAAGAGACTGAGGAGAAGCCCAGGAGCTTAACTTTATGCCCTGGTGTTGGAAATCTTATCCCAGATTTACATTTTAATTCATCTGTCAGCACAAGCTCTGGATAATGCAGAATTTCACTCTTTCTTTCCCCCCCGCCTGCTCATGAAACCTCAACTAGCAATTCCAGCTCCTTTTCATTAGGAGCCTGGCACTTCTCAAAGGACTTGAGCTGCATGGAACTGTCCCTGTGAAAGCTGAAACCAGGAGAAAATTCCTGGGCTTTCAGCTTTCACTGCAGACTCAAAAAGTCAAGTTCATTTTGCTGCAATTCAGCATGTCTCGGGAGCCAAGGTGAAGCTTTCTGTGAAACCATGCTCCATTTAAAGTGAATGTAGATGGAGGTGGTAACAGGGAGTAGGCACAGGCAATTCTAGTGTCACAGCTTAGCATAAAAATGCAGAAAGCTCTAATACAGATAAACTCTAACCTGGAAAAGGCTTTAGTTGTCAGCATTTTGAATTGCACCTAGAAAAGAAATGGAAACTAAAACAAAATATAGACAATAGTTGAAATACACTAAATATTTTCAAAGAAGGCGGCAGTTGTCTTCTGTCCTGATTTTGTATACATATAGCCCTCATGCACATTGCACATCTTTGCTTTACCTTTGTTAGGAGAAAAGAAAAAAGACATTATACATGTGAGAATGCAGTGGAATTCATCTACGTGAAATGCCAGAGATCAACTCATAAAACCTACTCAAAATAAAATGAACTCCATGTCTCCTTTAGCTCTGGCACCAGAATTGCCTCCTAAGCCTCAGGAAATTCTGGCTCCCTTCATCAAGGGGTTAAAAGCCACCATGCTGGGAATAATACATATTCTGCTCTTTCCTTTTCATACTCCCTGATGGTTAATGACATCCAGTCCCATCTGGATACCAAGCACCATGAACTAACATTTCCCCCAAAGAATGTTACCCAGATAATTGTCTTTGATGAAAATCAATTGCATGATGTTCACATTACAGGCTTTTTTAAACCAACCACTCATTTATGGAGATTTAGGCTTCAGTGGTTTGAAGACAAGTGTATATAAACGCACTTAATAATACAACACTTATTCAACAGTGTCATTGGTGTTTTCTACCTTTCTTCCACGCTTTTGATGGGTGCAGTGCTTTACAAGCACTGGGAGACTGGTCACATTTAGAGGCCTTTCACAATAACGGGATCTTGCGCAGAGTTTTGGACAACAATCCACCTGTCGCTAATGGCACAGAAGGACACGGAACAAGGAGTGGAGGCTGCGGTGACAGCTGGGCTGGAACTGAGCTCCACAAGCCTTTGTTTCTGCCCCAACTCATTCTGTGGCAGCTGACAAATTCACAGACCGGGCTGTCTGAAGTAGATTAAAAAAACTGGGTATCTAAATTAGGGAGAAATCAATTCCCAGTCAGTCTGTGGGCTATCTGATTTCTTGCATTTTTCATGATGGAGTCTATACAGATAAGTATTTCTACATCTTTTCTGAGTGCTTACTCTTGATCAAAATACAACTGCACTCAAAAACCCATCCTCAAACTCACCCATTCCCTTGTCCGTGTTTTCCCTCTTCTGTTTCCCTTCTCCTTTTTCCCTTAGCTTTGATATTTCAGGCTGCTCTAATCATACCAAGCTGGGTTGAAGGCCTCAAAGGCCAAAAGCTTATTTTTCTAAGCAAGACTTAGAAGGAGGCTTAGAAGGAGGCTTAGAAGGAGGCTTAGAAGGAGGTCTATCACCTCCTCCTCACAGGCTATTTTTGTAGGTCTTGTTTGCCTGCAAGAATGGATAATGTGTATTTTATGAGTGGGCTACTATTCTTTTTCTTTTTCTTTTTCTACTAAGGTTTGCATGCGTTTTGTCATATTCTGGTGATGAAAAAGGTCTACATAAGATCATTTTTTGGTTATGAAAAGTACCCCCACTGTGTCTCCTGGCTGTGTCCTATTTGCTTGCTAAGGAAACGATAGTCTGCTTGTAGCATCCAAGCCCCCAGTGAGGTTCATGCTAAGGCCAAGAAAAACAGTCTTCCAGAAGAACCAATTAGCTTACTTTTAAAATAGCCATCAGACGATGTGCCACTTTAGAAGTGATAATTTCTTTTAATATTTGGAAAAAAACTCCATGAATGAAGTAAGGCAAAATATCAGGAAAATATTATAGCTCTCCATATATTTATAGCTCTCTTTACAATAAGGAAATTTTGATCCAGGATATGAGCATAATCTGTGATTTCATCAATGAGAATCAAATATTCTGTCATGTAGCATGACTCACTTGGTCACTGCATCATGTTATCTCTGCACTGTACGGCAGTGTCTGCTCCCAGCAACCGAGTTCTCAGCCTGTCCCCTCCTTGCCCTGGGACAACACAGTGCCAAGAGATTCTTGGACTTCATTGCACATTCCTATAATGCCCCTGTGGACTTGATGACAGCAATTCTGTCTGCACAGAAGACCTAAAAATAAGTAATGCTCAACACATCAAGCTGAGTAGCAAACTTGCATTAGCCAGTGACTAAAAACAACAGCCAAAAGTAAAAGGTATCAAAATCTGAAAGCAGCCAACCAGATGAGGTTTTGCTTTTCAGGCCACTGGCTGCAGAAGGGCTCTTTGCCTTCCCATCATCTCCCCGAGCTGGGTGTAGGAGAGGATTTCCTGGAGGGACGGAGAAGGCTGAATCCCCTCATGAGGCTGTTAAGGGAAAAGACTAAAAAAATGGGTTTCAGCATGCTGCTAAAGGTGAAGCACTAAGAGAAGGGCCAGTTACTGTCCATACCACTCTGAAGACTTGTTGAAGGATGTTACACTGAGGCCAGTATCAGCATTACACTGCTGAAGGCCCTGGGCAGCAGCTGGTTGATTTGCATTGCTACTTAAATTAGCCAAGTGCTACCTCTCCTCTCCCTGTTCCCCCCAACATCCATTCCTGCTCAGGAGCCTCATGTAAGGACTTGATTGCTCTCCTCTAGAATAAGGGAACACCACCCTCAGGGTGGAAACTAGTATTCTGTTCAAAAAGGCAAATTTTCTGTACCTATCGGGACCGCGGCCTCAGAGCCAACGCAGGACTGGAATAGAACCACAGGGTATACAGACAGACCGCGAAGAGCTGGCAAACGCCAGACAGTATCGGAGCTCTATCTTTGGCTTCAGCTCCCTTTGAAACACCTGGACATCTGCAAAAATTTCCACTGCAAAGTAAATCAACTCCTGCCATAACCCACAGGGCTGGGAAAGAGGTGAGAATTCCTCAGAGAGTTTGAGGATGGATTTCTTTTTTGGAAAGATGTGTTGCACAAGGTGGGTGAGTCACCTCATAATACCTTGCACTGGCTCAAAGTTGAAGGCATTAAGGAAACTAGGAGCCAAAATGACTCGAGTGCTTGTTTGTTTCTGTAGCTGCTCCTCCAGTCAAAATGTCTTTCCAACAAACACTCTTGTTAGTAACCCTTGTGGTGCCACCACTAAGGCAGGCAGTGAGGTGAGGGGAAAGAAAGAAAGGACTCAGACAGGCAAGGTAGAAAAAAACCCTCATGGGAGAAAGTGCAGGGCAGGACACAGAAAGTAGAGGTGACAGTTTTTTCTGTGGTTACATATTTAAGGTAGAAAAAATCCATTTATGGTTTACAAACTCTCGGGTATACCATTTTGAGCAGTATGACTGAGAGGCATGAGGAGCTAGACTGACATGGCAGCACCTCTTCTGGACCTAGGAATGAGCTATTTGAAAGCCTGACCAAAATGGTCTGTATATGAGTCATGATTGCTTTTGACTATCATTTGGAAAGAAAAGTGTCTGGACCTTCACTAATGAATTCACCTCAGGATTGCCATACACTGAGCAGTTTTCAGAGGGCTGATCCAGAAGGTGGTGGCTGAGTGTTGGTGTGCCAAAACCCTGACAACGTGCAATTTACTACAGAGGACCACTGTAACATGCTCACAGACCAGCCAGAGCTTTGTGGGTCTGGATGAGGTCCAGCTCTTTGTTCTGTCCACCCTGGTCTCTACCAGGAGGTCTCTGGGACCACAGAGAAGTACCAATCTTGACTGTGGGTCATGCAGGTGAACGGCAGAGTTTAACAGAGCAGCCAGGCCTGGGTAAGCAGGACAGAAAAATGGAATAACCAGCATGGGACTGGGCCAACTTACTGCCATTTTGGGGGGGCTGGGAAACACCCCATCTAAGATCTTACAGTGCAGGACATCTCACACTTCAACAAGGCCTCCTCTAAATACAACTTGAAGGGTCTACATCTGGCAGATAGATGGTACCAGTTCACTGAGCAATGGTGTGAGAGGGAAGGAACGTCAGACACTTGTCATGGGTGCTGAGGCATCCCTCCCCAAAATTGCTACAGGATTTCTGACAGCTGAAAAAAGCCCTTGATTTTTCAGTGCCCTTCAAAAGATCTCCATGCAGCACATAGTGTGTTACCCTGTTTATCCATTCTGGCAAGATGAGACACTGATCTTACCCTACTAGAATCTGTAGAAAACTAATATCCTGTGGTAAAGCTTCAGCCTTATGCTTCTCTTTTAATATAAGCTGTCATTACTGAATCACAGTATTACCCATATCTGTTTTACATGAGTCCTTGGCAAGACAATGTCAGCTGTACTTAATAAACAAGGTCTGCATTTATCGATTCAACAATATTGTAAAGGGTAAAGTGTCATCTGGTGTTACTAGAACATCAAACCTACACCTACATCCAGACAACCATCCATCGCAAAAGGATTGCATTACATGCTAACTCAGAAAAGAAAAGCAGCATGTGAAATTTCCACAAAGAATCCACCTCCCAACCTTTGAGCAAGAAATGTATTTCCTCTGTGACTAAACTTCCAGCCCCCAAGCTGGAATGACATCATGGCCCTGTGCTTACTTCATGACAACATCTAGTGTAGTCCAGCTGTCCAATTCTTTCTTGGCCACGCTTCCCTGGGGCACCCCTCTCCACCCCAGAGCCACTGAATGAAGCAGCTGTTGTAGTAAATTGGCCCTCCCCATACTGCTTCTGTGCAGGAGTCACTGCGGTGCTTTTCATTGGATTTATTTTCTTTCTATCTTTATTTTTTTCAGCAATTCATGGTGAATTTCACTTGAAATAATACCTGTTCTTCAGTTTTCCTGAAGAATGTATCAGCTGGTCAAACCATAGCTTTCGTGTCAATTAGCTGAACAATAATAGTAGGAGAGAGGAATTATGCCAATTGTGAGAGGTCTGTGGCTTGAAAAAAATGACAAATGCTGCAGTTGCACGTGTCTACAAAGGCATTTGTATCAGCACACTGGCCAAGAAGGCTTCAGATTGGGCCCTGAATGGAACAAAGACTAAGACTCTGTGGAAACAACAGCAAGAGACAACTAAGAACCTCTGATATATATCAGAGGACAGAGAGTGGTTAGCACCAAAACAGCTCCAGTGCCAATACTTACTAATTGGACAGCATTTCATCACAAATGTAAAGGCCTTTCAATTTTGTTACATACACAACCACCAGCAGGTTTTATCTTCTGTTTAAGGACACTGTATTTGGGGCAGAAGTCTCTATGACATCAAGGAAGCAGTATAATAGACCTGGTGGGTAATTTCTTGGTATCCAGGATGTTTCATCCAAATCATGTCAGTTTGCACTAATGCTCTTGCAAGCCAAGGTTCTGGCAGCCTCTGCCTTGATTCCTCAGGATGTTCCTAGAATATAACACCCTTATCTCCAGCCTTGCCCAGAAAGTCTGTCTGCAGGCAGGGTACAGAAATGCCCAGGACAATCCATGAAGATGAGGCCAAAGCAAGAATATGTACGTTAGGCTCTCCAGCAGCTCTCCATAACCTGACAATCAATTCACAGTAAACCTCCTGAGAATACCTTTGAAAAAAGGCACTGCTGAATATGGGAAACTCCCAGCTTGGAGGAGGGTACAATCTCCCCAGATATGTTGGCTTGGGTCTGATTCAGGGCAAAGGGGGTGTTCTGCACACACACATATAAATCCTCGTGAAACAGAAATGTCACTTTTTTGGCCAGGTCTCCCAGTGAGGCAAATCAGAAGTAAAATAGCACTGAAGCCAGGCGTGGAGACCTCATACAACACTATAAATGTGAGTTGGCTTGTAACTCCATGCGTACCCTACCCTGGCGTCTTTGGGGAAGAATCTCATTTGTCCTTACATTCCTGACCTACACTATTATAGACCTCAGCCTGCTGCTTTTGCAGAGACCTTTTAAAGTGGCTGAGTTAAATTGTCCAGAGATGTCAACAAGTTGTGAGAGGCAGGCTCACACTGGCAGCAATTACCAGAGGGCAATGATCAATGGGGGTCTTTTGTTAGCATTACAGGATCACTATTGACTCAGGAAGGAAGTGCCCCCATGGTTTAGGCTGAGCTGAAATGGACAGGGAGCCTTGCCCTTGGCTGCTCACAAGCCACTAACCTACACTTATCTCATTAATTATTCCTGTCCAAATGGCAGCGATCGTTATGATCCACAATCAGCTGAGGAAAAAGAGGTCACAGCAAACACAGAGGCTCCATTTACCAATCCAGGACATGCATCCTTTCTCTTATTTGCATCCGGACTATTGTTCGACGCCAGTGCTGTTCCTTTGACAAACAGGTAACAACACATGACAGCCACACCAGCTCTCTGCAAAAAAAAATGGATAGAGCTGACATGGTTTTCCACTTAGAGAAGTAAACCTACAAGGCACAGTGACCTTGTTAATTGTGGGATAGGGAGAGGGGATTAGTCTTCTTATTCCAGTGTGTTCAGCTTGCCTTGATCCTCACATACTCCTATTCCAAGCTACGGCCAGAGCCATCAATGGTTTACAAGACACTTGACACACAATCCCATTGCTTCAAAAGTATAGTTTGTGCAAGGGAATTTATAGGAAGAAAAGTCATTTGACAGGAATAAAAGACATTTGAGGGATGAGGGCTTCTGGATGGAAGGATGGAGTCTCCTATTAAAGTCACCTTACACTGCTGAGGGATAAATCACTCCCTCGAACATATTGCAGTCTGTTGTAAAGGCAGCTGATTAGTATGACTGAGAATCAAACCACACTCTCTTCTTACCCCCCACTGCGTTATTTTTCTCCCTTGCACTGAATTGTTCAAGCCACAGCATTTTAAATCAACCTCTGATTTAAGAAAGGGAAGAACATACAAAAGAAGCAGTATATTCCAAACACACCCTGCCCTTCAAGCCTAGTGCTCCCCAGCCACTTCAGAAAGAGGAAAATCACGAGCCCCAGAGGAAGCCTTACAAATGTGCACTTGCAAAGTGAAGTTTGCCACGTGTGCCCAGCTGGGAAGGGAAAACTCCCCAGCACCTCTGCTCAGCACCCCGAGCCCTGGGAAGGATTGTACTCGCAAAACAGTTGCCGTGCCCCAGTCTGTCCTGCTAACTAACCAAGGAACAGCAGAAAGCCTTGGAGTTTCGAAATATAAAGGAAGGCCCCCGCCAGGAAGCCATTTCCTTCTTTAAGCTGCATTTGTGCAGAGGGTTTTTTCCTCTCCTTCTCCCCTCAGGGGGCATAAAATATGAAAAGAAGGGACTTTCAACATCTGCTCTAGATTTTTATTTTCTTAACTCTTGCTGATTTTTTTTCAAGATTTTTGTCCAGTGCTTATAGCTTAAGCTGTCCGTATGTTCCTGAAAAGCCATTGTCAGATCTGGTACTGTCTGTCAAACAGGAATGCCATCAGCCTTTGACAGACGCATTTGCAGTGGGGAAGACCCAGCATTTGCAGACTGGGTTTATGCCAGACTCCACTGCACAAAAAGCACCTTACGATTTTCTTCAACAGCCTCGAGAGGGGTCTGAGCAGAGATTTAAAGAGTTCTTTGCTATGGCAGTCTCCAGCAGTGATCAGGTGGGAGACGGCAGAAGAAAAAGTGAGGATCCTGTGCTCCGAGGAGCTGGGTTGGTTTGCAAACACTCCCTGCTCTCTGCTCTCCTAGCAAACAGGCAACGGACTCCAGTGGCTGCCATTGTACTGCTACAGCATCAGTCTAAAAACACCAGTTGTGGTCTGTATTAGCCTGATAAAAATCACCCCATCTACAAGAAAGACATATGGGAACTTACCATCCTCCCGGGTCAGGGCTAGTGCTGACCACATGCTGTTACTTCTGCTTAAGAGAAAGCCGTTCTCCCTCCATTGCTCCATGGGGAGATGGCTGTGCAAGGGCTGAAGGAAAATCACCACAGCCAAGGCTAGCAGCTCTTGATCAAGGCACAAGGGATCGGGGATTTGCACCATCATTAATACTAGTGCAAAGCATTCGTGCTCAGCAAGAGATGATCCGTCTCCCAGCCAGCTTCCAGACACAAAGCACTCCATCAGATAACGCCAAAGGGGAGTGGGGATGGGAAGGGGAAGGGGAAGGCAGGGAGGGCACTTCTCTAGGGCGAAGAACGGCTTCTGCCATCCCAGCTGCCACACTGCCTCATCAAGATCTTTATACGCCCATTTCCATAGGCTGTGTGCAACATTAATGATCTCAACAGGCAGGGTAAATAGCCACCTCTGGAGAATATTTCAAACTGACGGTGGTTGAAGGGCCAAGTTATATGGAAGCAGATCCATGGAAATCATATTAATAGCTACCAGCCAGCTGGCTGGGGCAGCCATGGTGGATGGTGGGGAGGCCATGTTGACTGTCAGGGCAGCCATAGCAACTGTCAGGGCCGCCATGTTGACTGTCCAGGCAGCCATGGTGGCCTGCCCAGCTCCTCTACCCTGGCAGAAGGCAGCCAGCGGAGCAGGGCTGCTGCCACAGCAGAGAGCGCCACGGCCCCCTGCCGAAGCCCTGTCAGCAAGCGGCCGCTTCCCTGTCAGTGAGAGCCCGATGGCGGGAGGGGAGGGCTCAGCCATTCCTCCAGAGCTGTGCTACACTACACCCCGCACACCGCTGCGCCTGTTTATGTAAAGCCATTTTTTTTGTTTTCCTTTCCAGAAAGAACGCTGCCAATCGCTGGAGGCAGGCAGACGTGATTATCAAGACGTGTATCTCGAAGCCTGACATGGGATCTGCGGCCTCTGGTGCAGCTGAAAAACAGTCTGTCAACACCTTGGAGGGAGCGAGCCAGCGGGGCCGGCGGGGGACCGGCCCGGCCATGGTCCCTGCCAAAAGCTACAAGAGGAGGGAAAGTCAAACTCAAGCCGAACAAACCTTTTCCATCCACTCTGCTCAGTATCTGGTGAGGGCGTCCAAACCACAAATCGGCCAGTTGTTACGTGAAAGGAGAAGCCTTTTTTTCTAATTGTTGTTTTTTAAACTCTCCCTTCTCCCCATTTGGAGAACTGCTCTGCCCATAAGCCCGTGAATATATCACTATATTAGGCCTGAAAGTTTATGTCAGAGGGAGGTTGAAGTCCTACCATGCTGAAGATTGCTCGCTTAAGAAATAAAACACCCTCCAAGGGATTGCTGCACTTGATGACCAGCCTGAATTAAAAAAAAAAAAAACAACAAGGGGCAGAGTAAATCCTTCAAGCAGAGACCTGCCAGGGAAGGGAAGGCGGTGAGTCACAGGTTAAAGAGACTTTTTGTTAATGCTTTCAGACTCTGTCTGCTGCTCCCGAACTACCGCGACAGGGAGGACGGTTTCTGGAGGAGCAGAGGGCAGTGGAAACACCCTGGGGCACCGGTGCAGTCTGCAGGCCATGGAGGGATCTTCTACCTCCTCTTCCAGAAACAGTAGCTCTGGAAGGAAGAAGGAGAAAGACAGGTAATGTCCAGGGAACTAATTTCACGGGCCTTGGGAAGGAAGGAGAAAAAGAAGGAAGAAAAGAAAAAAAAATAAAGAAATCCTGATTTCCAGTGAAAGGCAGTTCCTCTGAGTTATGTGGAAAATATTGCCTGTATCTGTGCAAAATTCCACTAGAGGTATTTCTTATCTGGTAATCATCAGTCAATTACATTCGCACTCAGCTAAACTTCCTGTGGCAGAGCAATCTCCAAATCGCCTCTTTTGTAAATCACTCTTTCTTCTCCGCAGCTCTTCACCCCAGCACCTTCCCCATCCCTCCTCCTTCCTGCGGCTCTGTGGCTTGTGCTGGGCAAGGTGCCCAAAGGGGGCAATTGGAGCCCTCCCATGGGAGACACATAGCCGGCGTTCCAGGAGACTCATGTCATTGAAGCCTGCAAAAATGACAAATAGCTGGAGAAAAAAGGGCAGGCACACACACAAATATGCCAGAACTTCCACAATTACTTACCTAGAAGGTCAGGGTTGTATGTAGACAGGTACTGTCACAGCACCCATGCATTTTTAGACATCCATGAAGATGGATTCCAGGATGGAAATGCTACCTTCTCAACCCGTTGGAAAGCCTTCTTTTATTCAGAGCACCTCAACCTTCCTCCTTGTGGGTATATGATGGGAACGGATTCCCCACCACTCCTGGTCCACAGGGAAAGCACATCAACAGAGTTGATATGTCCTAGCCCTGGCCATGTTAATGGTCCCCAGACTATGCTTCTTACACTTAATGTAAGGCAATTTTTCTATGTGCTCTTGATTATTGTTCCTCTTCTCCGAAGTTTCCTGTTGCTCCTTAGATTGTGACATGGGTACAACAATAAGCAAATCCTAATTCTTCCTTGCTCACGGGCACACAGCAGAAGGTGGTCAGGAGGAAATCTCGTGACATCTGATATCCCTGGTAGGCTCTAAACAAACACGAAGACGTGAAAGAAAGACACATTTTTATGGACCACCTGCAAAAATGCAAAGCATAGTGTTTCTCTATGCACCCACTGGGTTTGCAGGATTCTCACCTTTGGGCCACCAAGTTTCCCTTGTCAAGATAAAGGCACAGAGCACAGGACTAAAATTGCTAGTTTGTGGTATCCTCTTCTTGGCAGCAATTGCAAAATGGTTTCTATACTTAATGTCTCCCCAAAATGTCTAAGTCTTACGTAAGTCAGTACGGATGGTTCTGACATGCTCAGGGAGAACCAGATCTAAAGTTCAGGCTCATGAGAAATAAAAATTTCTGGGTTCTCCCATAATGCATAATTTCAGTTATTTTACAAAGCAAAAAACCCAAATGCACTTTTTTTCCCTTCTGGTCCGCCTTCCTGCAGCTCAAAGCTTTGGCATTGACCACAGCACTCATTCTCATGTACGGTCCAAGAGCTGCAACTTATAATCTTCACACCAAATGAATTTCTGTTTATAACCCCGCAGTTAGTCATGATGAGAGGGGCTTCCCACCTTCAAAAATATGCCTCTTGCTCTGAGGCCTCTTGCTCTGAATTTCCACTTAATATCTAGAAATAAAACAGCAACAGGACCATATTATCAAAAATATATGAAGAGTTTTTTCCAGAGTTTATCCAGAAACTACCCAAACACTGTACATAAGCTTCCATGAGAGGTTTTATGTTGGCAAACAGATAAAGAACACAGTGGGACAGATTTCCCAAATGGACTAAGTCAGTACTTGACTTCATTCACGTACTGCAAGTCTGGCCTGAGATATCTAAGCCACGGGCAGCATGATCAGGAGTGAAATCAGAGCCTGCAATTCCCATCAGTATTACTTGTAATAGGAATCTTTCCTGGAACTGCTCTATCTGGGTGCTTCCTGAAGTATGAGTAATTATTGGGCATGTCAGGAAAAAAATCCTTGAGGATACAATCATGCACGTACCTACTCTGGCACATGGGGTGCACCTTTGCAGGGAGCCTGGCTCATTTTTCCAGGTAACAAAACACTGAATGCCTGCTTTTCAGGATGATATTTTGTGTATGTAGATGACAGCACAGCCAAAATGTCAGAATAGTCATTTTATCTGGCTGGTGGAAAGTGAGGCTTGCAATGTCCAAACTAAAATATGTTACCCTTTGGAAAGATCACATCACCACCGATATGCAAAATGATCAAAACTGCTTATCAGCTGTGCTTGGAATAAGGCCAGAGCACGTCTGGAGGAGCAGAGGCCTTTCTTTGCCTGCACATCACATCATCTGTGTTGTCAGCCACTTCGCGGCAAGCTCACGGTGAGGCTTGTCGTGATCCCTTTGCATCCACTGAGCAGCGCACCAAGGCCCGGAGGAGGAGGAGGATGAGAAAGCATCTGAGCTCCTTTGCTGAGTGTTTCCTGTTTCATTTGTTTCTTTGTTTTGAAAAAGAGAAGAAAGCATCTGTCTCGAATGTCATGTATAGAGACTCTGGCTCAGAAACTGCCGCAGTGCTCCTATTCAGCTCCAAGCATCCCTGCGCTCAATGGCCTTTTATCTCCCAATCACTGACATGACAGGAACTGCGGTTACCATGTCACTGGCGGCTATTGCAGACTCGGAGGGATCAGGACCTTCAGCCACAGGTTATGGACTCAATACATATTCACAGAGACCGCTGAGCTCCTTGATCACTCGGACCCCGCAACGTAACATTGGGAATGCATCTACCCTCTCCAGCACAGAATTTAAATTATACAGCATGCATAAAATCTAAACATCTGAACTTTTTTTTTTACAGTGTTGGAAGAAACAATTTAAATTTCCACTAATTTACTTTGTGAGTGTTTTAGTGAGCTACAGTTTTGCAAGGGCACTGTGAATCACTGACAAATTAATCAGGTCTCTTTTACCTGCTCTGGCATACAACTCTGTTAAAATGACTCAAATCATTTTTTGCTGTGAGTTTTGTTTATGCTAGGTTTTACTTTTTGAGCTTGTCACTTCCTTGCAGTTGTTAAAGTCACCTGGTGGTTGTCCCCAACCAGAGTTTGTGGGCAGGCATATGAGCAGGTTGCTGATGAAAGCACCAACGGAAAGCAAGTGGGCAAATTTGCCTTTTGCAGCCATTTGGGGCCCCAAAACTCCATCACGAGTGACGTTGAAGAGAATTCAAAGAAACATCAGGCTGGAGAAAGTGGACCGGTTAGAAAATTCAACCCACAATCCACAGAAAATACACTCCACTGTGTATCCAGCTCCAATTTGTGTATCCATCCCCTGCTCTGTGTTAAAATCTCTCTTCTGAATTAAAAGCAGATATTTTCCCAAGAGCTCATAAGACCCCCACAATCGCTTCTGCGTCTGGGTGACAATAAGGCAGCCCTTGGCTTCTCCAGCATTGTCTCACTGTTTTCCGCCAGGGAAGTAATGAGAAAATCTTCCCAAGCCAGCTATGATAATTTCCAAAAAAATTGTCTTGCTACTTCCAAGCTGTAGAAATGTTTTTAAAAGGATTAGTTCCCTTGCTCAGGCTAAAAGAATCGGGTGTGGAAATACTGCGAGTTTTTCCTTTACAGGAATTCAGCTTTTACTAACCCAAATTTTCCCCAGCGTACCCCATAAACTCTTTGTTTCGGCGGATAAACCGGCCGGCGGACCTCGTCCGAAGACGAAAACGGCCGGCAGCGGCGGCGGAAGGGGCCGCACCGCTCCTCTGCCCGCTCGCCCGGGGCCAGGAGCCCGGCTCGCCCCGGCCCGCGGCTCCGCGGTGTCTGCTGCCCCCTGGCGGCCGCGACCCGGGTGCACACATACGTGTATGTGCCTATGTATGCAAACATATGCACGCACATACACTTTATACTTTTATATATACACATATATACACTTTATACTTTTATATATACACATATATATGTGCATATAAATATACACACACTTATATGTACGTATATAGGGTGTGTGTATATATATGCACATATACGTGTATATATACACATATATGTATATATGTGTGTGTGTGTGTAGGCGTGTGTGTGTGTATATATATATATATATATATATATAAAAAAGCATCGTGTGTCTCTGAACAAGAAATTCCCTCCTCCCATCTCGAACTCTGGACTTTTCATAGCTTTGGGGACATACTTCATAAGATTTGGGGACAGCATTTAATGACACCGCACAATACTCCCTAGCCAGGGACAAAAAGATAACACCTAATACCAGACGCACACACACCCCCCCTCCAAGCCGAGCACATGCACCTGTGAGTAAGAAAAATTATCCAAGTCACAGCAATAACTGCAACCCAAGAAGTGTCTGTTGGTTTTTTTTTAAAAAAAAACTTATTTTTCCTTTGTGTTTGTTTGTTTGTTTAGTTGTGTGGCTGGTTGTTTTGTTGTTGTTACTTTTACAGCCCCACCACCACCACCACCACCACCAGGGAATCGCTTTCCCTTGTTGAATTTGCAGACGTGACACTGTGGGAAAGATGCCGAGTTGTACTCTGTCCTGCTCCGTCGCCCCCGGCATGGATCTGGCTGTTTTCCGGCCAGCATTCTTGTGCAGGCCCTTAACTTCATGGAAAGAGGCAAGCTGTGGGTGGAGGGGGGGGAATGTCAGGGTTTCACCATTGCAGGCAGACGGCCCGCACTACAGAAACAAACTGTGGGGTAAAAGCAGTTTAAAGTCACAATTCTTGGACCCTGTATGAAAACAAAACAGACAAGAAAACCACAAGCTCAGTATTCAAGACCCTGAGGGTACAAAGCGGTCCGACTAAAACCAAAAGAAATAGTTGACCAAGAACAGGCCAGAAATTAGGTGGGATCCTGGAGAAGCGCTGGGAGAGGCTCGGGGGCAGAGGATTAGTAAGAGGAGGGGAGAAAGGAGTGGGAAGGCCAGGGGCCAGGGCTCAGCGGTGACCCTAAGGAGCTCATCGGGAACCACATGCATTTCACCGCAGGGCCTGCTCGACTCCCAGCGCAGTCCTTGGGAATGACCAGTGCACCACGAAAACAGAGAAGGGGGGGACCAATTTTGCACAGGGTCAGTTATTTCCGATTATTTGGGGATGGGAGAGGGGATTCTTTCCTAGCCCTTTGGGTAATCAGGCTTGTGCGTTGAAGCGTGGCGTTTGCTTCTCCTTGTTACCATAGCAGATATCTCCCCTCCGCTGTGGAGACATCTCGATTTCCCTGAGCCCTCCCTGCCTCAAGGCCCCTTTCACTTCTCACCAAACTATGCAGTCATTTCTTGAGGGGGTGAATTCCAGCAAGTAATTCTCTAGGGAACCTTCCTTATTTAGAGAGAAACCACAAGCCAGGGAGACCTGGGAGGGCGGAGAGAGAAATCAGAGAGATCAGGCTTGTTTAGAAGCCACAGCTAAACAGCTGGGAGATCTTTCAGTTGGTTTATATTTCTAACTCTGTTTGGATCTTGCTTTACATCCTCGAATGAAAACAAATCGGGATTGTTTCCTCCTTCTTGGAATGTCTGTTTAGGATTTTAAAGGGGAGAGAGGGATAACTCCACATGGCTTCTCAGGAATCGCTGCTTTCCCAACGCCCGCAGCCTCTTTATCCCCCCCCACTCACCTCTCCTGCACCCACGTGTGCACGCACACACACAGCCCTGTTCCCTTCCAGCCACACACTGAGACGTCTGTAAAATTCTCTGTTGGTGGTTGCAAAGGTGGCTTTTCACCCTTCTCCAAGAAAGGGAAATGTTGTTCATGCATTGGGTCACTGCGGGATAAACTGTTTTGGACTGTCACACAAATAGCATCGATTTAACATTTTTTTCTGAGTCACAAAAACAGGATACTGCCCCCCCCCCCCCAAAAAAAAAAAGAAGAACTAAAAATCCTTTCCTTGCTACATATGAACATCATGTTTATTCTTTCATGGAATTATTTCTAAATGCTGAGCACTGAATTCAAGCGCTTTTCCATGTACATGAGCGCTTGTAAACCATCACAGTCCAACTCCGAGAGGGACACACGGACACGGAGTGTTGTTGTACCCTTGTGCGTGATTTCCACACCAGGCAGAGGCACAGCGTGATGTTTCTCAGCCCCGTTAAAAGTTGTTTAAATTGCAAACTATACACAGCGGCCCCAGAGCGCCTTGTCTGCTAAACGAAACTTAAACAGCTGGAAGAAGCTCCCCAGGAGGAAAAAAATGCAAACCCCACGGAAGCGGGATGGAGAGAGGGGCAGGACCCCGGGGAGCTCGGCCAGCGGCCGCGGCCCAGGGGCTTGCGGTGGCAGTGCCGGGGCTTGGGGACAAGAAGGAGAAGATAAAGCAGCAGCTCAAGTGAGCCCGTCGGCTCGGGGAGGTTCTTTAGAGGATAAATGTCCTTTTTCACACGTAAAATGACAGGCATAAAATACAAACCCGTACCCGTGTGTGTGTCTATGTGTGTATGTGCACTCCCGGCGTGGGAACCCGGGCAGCCAGACCCCGATCACGTCCGAAACTCTTCGGTCAGAGCCGGCCGCGCCGGGCCGCCACTCCGGGCTCTGTACGGCGGAGCGCTGGGGAAAGAACTCGGGGCAGGACCCCGCTCCCTGCCCCGCACATAAGATCGGCCCCGATCCGGGCCTCTGCGGCGCGTGAGGGTGCTCCGGGAGGTTCCCCCAGTCCCGCAGCCCCCGGTGCGGGGTTCGCCGGCGGCCGAGGTGGCCGCGGGCAACCCCAAAGCTCGCTCCGGCGGTGGCGGCTCCAGCGCGCTCAGCCCGGGCAGGGAGAGCCGCGCCGGAGCTGTCGCCGAAATAAGCCCTTGAAGCACATCGCTCCGGTCGCTCTCCGGGGAAGAAACAATCTCGTTTTCTTTGTTTAATTAATTTTAATAAAATGCCGCGTCCCCCGGCTAAGGAAAGGAAATTCGCTGTGTACAGAATCCGGGGCGGGGGGTGGGAGGGGGGGACAGGGAAGCTCCGCGGGTGCCCGTGGGCTTCGTTGCCGATTTTATTCTAAGTTTTTTCTCCCCGGGGCAGACGTGGGAAAAGCGCGGAAAAACTTCCAAAATAAAAAAAGCCAAGCAGCGCAACCGGCTGCCCGCCCAGGTCTCCCCGCCCGGATAATGCGGGCTCGTGCGTGTTTTCAACTCGCCCGGCGGCGTGAGGCATCCCCGAGGGAAAAAAAAAACAAAAAAAAAAACCGGGGCAAAGCCCCGCTGCGGAGCCGCTGCCGCCTCCTCGCACCGCGGCCCCCGCCGCCGCCCGGCCCGGCCCGGCCCGGCCGCTGCAGCGCCCGGCGCGGCCACGAGGGGGCGTTCGCCGCCTCCAACCCCCTCTCCTCCGCGCCCCCCGATTTGCATACGCAGCGTGGATTGGCCGGCGCTATCACGCGTCACGTCTGACGTAAAAAGGCTCGCCGGCCAATGGCTGTCCAGGCGCCCCGCCATTGGCTGCCTGCGGGGGTGTCAATCAGGAGGTATTTGCATGCCAGGCGCGCCGCAGGGGGGACGGAACGGCGTGGGAGCGGGGCGTGGGGGGACGCGCCAGCGTCAGCGGGTGGGACGGAGTCACCGCACGTCATAACGACGCCATCCGCCGACGCCTGCCCAGCCGTGCGTGTCGCTCTGCGCAGCGTCACCTCCCCGTTCGCACGCGGAACTGTGATTAAGGCATTGCATCCGCCAGGCAGGCGGGTTACACGCGCAAAAAATCGTTCAAAACCAGAGTAACGCCGCGGTGGAATACACACGCGTGTGCGGTGTTACGCGGGACTCAGAGCCTCCTCCGTCAGCAGGAGGAAGAGGCGAAGCCCCAGACCCCCGACGCGCCCGGCACGGTGGCACCGCACGTTCCCCCCCGCCGCGGGCTGTGTGTCGGGGGCGTGGGAGCTCCCACGCCGCGCCCCGGCCTCTCCCCGCAGGAGAAACGCGAGGAGGGGAGACCGCGCAGCAGCCACCCGCCGGAGAGCGCTCCTCCGGCCCGAGCGCCGCTCCTGCAGCGGGAAGAAATGACAAACAACAACCCGCAGCCGGTTCGTTCGTTGCACCCACGAGAAGCGGCGCGTTCGGGCGAGCGGGGCCCGAGCTCGTCCTCCCGGGGTAGCGAGGCGGGGGGGGGGGGCCAGGGACCGGCTGCTCCCCGCCCCCGATGCCCGGGACCCCGCCGCCCAGCGCGCCTGCTCCGCTCTCCGGAGCCCCGGCGCTGGCCAAACGCGACGCGTCATCGGTGGACGCGGT
Source organism: Chroicocephalus ridibundus (assembly GCF_963924245.1). Lineage (NCBI taxonomy): Eukaryota > Metazoa > Chordata > Aves > Charadriiformes > Laridae > Chroicocephalus > Chroicocephalus ridibundus. Next base: position 36,809,971 of record NC_086285.1, read on the forward strand.
CCCTCATCCCCCCCGTACGCCGACGTCACCGGCGGCGAACACCAATCAGCGGGCGGGCTTGGGAGAGAGAGGGGCCGGTGATTTACGCGCTTCGGGACGCGACTGGGAGAAAGAGCCCAAAGCGCTACGGCGGGTCGGGGGAGGAGGGGGCTATGGGGGGTCTCGCCGTGCCCGCTCAGACAAGCCCCGGTATTTTGGCGAGGGGAAAGAAACAGCGTCGTCCGCTCCGCAGGGGCTCCGCTTCGCTGCCCCCGGCGATGGGGTGCAACGGGGGCGGTTTAACGGGGGGCTTTTTGTCATTGTTTAAAAAAAAAACCCAACCCCAGTTCTGACTCTTTCACTGCCCTCATTTACTGCAGAAAACGAGGCCGGGTGCTGCCCCCAGGAGGGGATGGGTGACGTCAGAAGGGAGGGCCCGTTTCGTCACGGGTGGGGGGTACCGGGGGCTGAAGCCGTGGTCCCCCCGCGGCAGCGCCGGCACCGCGGTTGCCGCCGGGTGTTGGATTTCCGCGGCGGCGGCGAGCTGATACTTTAATTGCCCGAAACAGCTCTAATTTTTCCGTCTACTTTTTTTCTTTTTCTTTTTTTCTTTTTCTTTTTTTTTTCTTTTTTCTCGCAAATCAAGTAAACACAAGAGGGCGTTTCGAGCCTTTGATCCGCGCTCTGTACAGTAAGGAAAACAAACCGTGAACTTCAAAAGGGATGGAGGCATTCTGGGGTTAATTTCGCTTCCTAAACGGCTGAACACGGCAATAAATCATAAATTCCCTCCCCTCCAGGAAAGGGCTAATCGGAGGAATATGTACCCAAAGCGCCCTTCACCATTGGCAGCCTCAGAGACCGCGTAGGCTGTAATCTGACGGATCAAAATTCGTGCGGGAGATATTATAAATCAACAGGTTTCATAAATCTTTGCAGGCGACGGCTCCGCGGGGCCGGGGCGAGGGGGGGCGGGCGGGGGGAGTGCCCGGCGGTAATGGGGGTACCGTGAAAATTCACTTCCTCGCAAGAATTGCATTAAGTAAACCTAACACCGAAATGTTGTCGGGCAATCTGTCTTGAAAAGGTTACAGCGTGTTAAAGATTTGGAAAGCTCCATAAAGCAGTAAAGATTATGAAGTACAGCTTAAAGGTTTATCAAATGACTTCCCGTGCCGCGACAACCTTTAAACCGAAGGCAAAACCTGAAGCCTGTGATCTTTGCAGCCTTAGCCCATAAATGTGTTTGAGGAGGGATTCTGTTTTCTGACGCTTTATGGTATCGCTTCTCCACCACGTAATTTAAATCTACTTTTCAGGAGTCGATATCTGGTAGTGAAACTAATACCGGGGCAATTAGACGTGGTTCTTCGAAACCGCGTCGGGGCAGATGCAGCGCGAAGGGGCACGCACCCCAAAACCAGGGGGCGAATCTGGCGCTGAGGAGCGGGGAAAAGTCCTCTAAACTCGGCTGTCCCCAGACTAGGAGCGGGGGGCAGCGAGCCCCTACTGGGACCGGCACCGGGGCGAAGGGGCGGCAGCCCGGGGAGCCCCGGCGGGGGCCGCGGGGGGGTGGGCTGGCAACGGCGGGGCCGGGAGCGGCGGAGGCGCCTCCGGGCTCTCCCCTCGCTGGTTTCCGTCCAGGGCTGTCCCGCCGGTCCCTCCACACCCACACACCGACACTGAACCACCCGGCGGTTTTAAGGGAGCTCTTTGATCTGGCCAAGTGTCAGAGTCCCGAGAGCCGGGACTCAAATAACACGTCGTTACGGCAAACAAATTTCTGCAGTCAGCTTTATGGCTTTATTGTCTATGGCACGAATAAACTCGGGGAATTAGCAGGTTAAGGGGAAAAAAAAAAAAAAAAAGGCAGAAAGCTCGCCTGAAATAAGGTACACATCTGTTTCCAGGAGAAAATACGGTAAAAAAACACACACAGAGTCAAAACATGGCGTAGTCGCCGCTGGCTGTACGGACAGGGGAAAGCACCGTCTGTTATCTCTTAAGTGGCCCTTAAGTGGATATTTACAATTAAAATAGGGTTTTTAATCAGTCGTTATGTGTATTTTGTAATACAGACATAAAAAAAAAGCTTAGCGTGTCTGTACGATCATATGTTCACAATTCCTTTTGCAAGCAAAAGCAGGCGCACTTTTAGCATAGACTATCATAAAATTTAAATAGGGGTAGATTTTTATGGGCTTGTGTATTAATAGTGTCTAATAAAATAAAGCTTACTGTGTACGTGTGTGGTTTGGGTGCATGTGGCTACGCTCACCGTCCAGTTTTCAATTTGCTAGATAACCAGTGCAGGTAGTATTAAAGGGGGCATATACATATGCCCATTAACACGTGTTGATAAATCCGTACACATCTGTGTCTGTGTGCGTACGTACTGAGATCTCGTTTCCGACGTGGGAGAACAATATATCATCTCCGATATTTCAACAAGTGGGGGTTTTTACGTCTTAAATATTTTTGTGAGCCAGACTACGCGACTGGAAATAATGGATTTTCTATGAGATATAAAAGAAAAATCCATCAACTTTTTTTTTTCTTTTCTTCCCCTTGAAAACCCTTCAGAAGTTCGGAAAATAAACCCCCGGAGATTTGCGAGGGCATTAAATCGTTTCGTTCCCTCCTTGCGCACACGCGTGCCTGTGCGCGCACCCACGCACCGCTCCACACGCAACTCTTTGTGTAGGGATTTCCACCAGACCCGTGAGAGGACACCAGTAGGTGCTAAACGACACGATTTAGGAGCTTCTCACCCACTTAGGCTTAGTTTCCCCTAGGTTTTGCGTACAGACCTGATTTATATGTATTTTATAGATGAATATTTTACATGCGCGTCTATACATTGTATAGGTTACGTGTGTATATGTATACATTTTATATAGCATGAAACGTAGATAAATTGGTTTGATTCTTGGCTCCGGGAGACCTCGGCGGACCGGCCGCGGCGCCTGTGGTGGTGCCTCCCGCCCGGTACCACCGCGCCGGGGGGGGGCGGGCCTCGAGGGGCTGGGGAGGGAGCGGCAGCCCCGGCACGGGCGGGAGCGGTGGGCGCCCGGGCTTTATTGCCTACTGTAGCCCACAGCTTCCAGGCCTCTTAATAAGTCCAAATATTTACCCTCTAGAGAAACGCTTTATGCGGCTGCATGAAGGCCGGTAACCTTTGACAGGAGCCGTCACCCAACACTCCCCCGTAATGGACCACAGTGCGCGCACGTCTAATTTATTGTGCTAAAAGTTATTGCAGGGGCTACGGGAGGGGGTCTCCAGACTACAAATAAGCGTTTTGCCACTGAGCGGAAAACGCCGCCCCTGGGTCAGCCGGGCAAAGCCAGGGGGTATCCGATTCGGCCCCATCATCCGTCCCATGTGATGCCGCTTTCATGCTTTTTATTTGCGGGGGGTGTGTGTGTGGGGGGGAAATACAACAACAAAACAAAACCACCGGATGCTGCAAGGCGATCCCCCGGTAACACGCCAGGCAATACTTTTGCCCGCGTATCTGATGAAGGGGCGCGATTCCCCAAGGCTCCCTCGGCAGGAAATCGTTACCGATTAAACGGGGAGAAGCGGGGGGAAAGAAAAAAAAAAACAAAAACCGACTCACACCTTGGACCCCATTTATAACGCCGGTTCGGGAACACCGGGGGACCCGCACCGGAATCGGGCTGGGGCTGGGGCATCGCTGGCTAAATCGAGTCCCCGCCTAACGTGAGGGGTTTAAAAAACGGGTGAGGTTTTAAAAACGGCGGCCGGTGGGGGCTAATAAGAAGCGGGGGGGAACGACGACATTTAAAGCATCACCGGCGGCCCGGCAGCAGCGCCCGTGGGGTGGGGGCAGCGCGGAGGAAGCCCGGTGGGATATTACCCTGTTTGCTTTCCCTTTGATCCGTAGGAAATAGGTCCCTGCACTGCGTGACCCATTAAACTAATAAGATTATAAAGATCAGCGGAGAGGGGATGGGGTCGCTAATGGTTCCCAGCTGGCCCAGATTTCGCCGTTATTAAAAACGAGGCGAGGCAGCGGGCTGGGGTTACAGCGGCCGCGGTGAAAGCGGAGGGAGCGGGGACGGGGCGGGGGGGAGCCGGGGACCACACAATCGCACCAATTAGCGAGGGAAGGGCCGGGGGAGGGGGCGCGGGGGCCGCCATCAACCACGGCGGGGACATCGACGGCCCCTCGTCCCCCGCCGCCGCGGCGAGCACCGCCCCGCCCCGCCCCTCATGAATATGCAAATAGGCGGCGCCCCTATGCAAATCACCGCCCCGACTCCGCCTCGGGCGGGGAGGTGGTGCCGCAGCCTCATTTAAATAACCCCACCCCGAGCGTGACGCCCTCGGGGCCATCCTCCAATGAGAGCCGCCGCGGTGTCAGGTGTCTCCTGAGCACGCCCCTTCTACGCAAAGGCCGCCAGCCGCGCCCCCCAGCCAATAGGAGCGCCGCATGCAAATAAACCGAGGGGGGCGGTCGCCGCCGATTGGAGCGCCGGGGCGGCCGCCGCCGAAAGGGGCGGGGGCGGCTCTCTATTGGCCGGCGGCGGGGAGGGCGGGGCGGGGCGGGATGACGCAACAAAAGGCCGGGACGAAGGGGCGGAGCGGTGGGCGGGCGTCGCGGTCCCGCCCGTTCCCCGCCCCCGTCCCGGCCCTCTCCGGGGCCGCCGGCCCTGAACGGCCCAGCCGGCGGGAGAACGCCCCTCCTAAGCCGTTTGTGTGCCCACCCCCCGCACCCCCCGGGGGCCCCGATCCCGCTTCGGGGGCCGCTCATTTGCGGCTAATGAGCAGCCAATTTTTAATGAAGCAAATAGAATCGGAGCTATTTGCTCGAGGCAGCCCTGCGCTTTTTTAAGTATCTCGCCATCACTTCTTTTGTTTTTAAACGGTTTAGCCGGAGTGATTTAAGCGAGAGCCGCGCCGTAAGCGATTTTTTTCCCGCCTATTTCGTTAAAATCGCTTTCGAAAACACCCCTCTCGATGGGCTGGAAGTCTTGAAGGAACCTTTTTTAAAAGTGTTTATTTTTAGCTGACAGCTTGAGAATAAAGAATATCTGAAAGTATATATATGTGTACTCTTTTGCCAGCGGAGTCTTGAAAGAACCCTTTTAAATGTGTTTATTTTTAGCTAATAGCTTTAAAATAAAGAATATCGGAAAGTATATATATGTGTGTTCTTGAGTCAGGGGAGTCTTGAAGGCAACTTTTTAAAAAATGCTCATTTTTAGCTAATAGCTAAAGAAGAAAGAACATCTGAAAGTATATGTACGTATATTCTCTTGTCAGCGGAGTCTTGAAAGAGCCCTTTTAAAAGTGTTCCTTTTTAGCTAAAAAGTAAAGAACACTTGAAAGTATATGTGTGTATATTCTTTTGTCAGCTGAGTCTTGAAGGAACCCTTTTAAAAGGGTTTATTTTTAGCTAATAGCTTGAGAATAACAAACACCTGAAAGTCTATATATGCATAATTTTTTACGAGTAATCATTCTTCACCGTTCTTTACGATTTTTTTTTTTTTTTTTACAGTTTGTTCCTTACCATTCACACCGCAAGTTGCCTCCCTTGTTCTTCACCGTATTTCTCGAGCACGCACGAACTGATCCCAGACATAAAATCTTCGGGGGAATAATACAGCGTAATTTAAGCGCGTAACTGCTTCTTCGCAACTTCTTAACCTCAGAGCTGGCTAAGCAAATGCGCAAATGACGCCTAAATCTCTCAGCACGGCGGCAAATATTTCTCTCGACGCTGTTCTACAGCACGTTTGTAGGTGAGGGTGGTTTGTGATGGGCAGCGCTCTATTCATGAGGGCTTTTTGTAGTAGTTGTTCTAAACATAAAGTAAAAAATCTTGCCGTACCGACAGCCTGGGAGCCGGCGTTTCGGGCAGAGGTGCAAGTTTGGGCTCCGATCCTGTAACCACTAATGGAGGGAGTGCTTGGTATTTATCAGGGACAATTTCCAGGAAAAATTGTTTATAACTTTTGCAAAAATAGGCACCAAGTCCCTGCTTAAGGATCAAGCGAATGGAAGGTGAAAAATCCATCTAACGAAAAATAAATCTAATGAAAAACCAAGGAAGCTGTATGAGATGCTGGTTAGGATTCATTTTCAGGGGTCAGATTTGGGTAGAAAATTAGTAGAAGCCCACCCAGTACGTGGTTGTAGGATGTGGTATCGAAAACCCGGCTGTGCTGACATTCGCTGCATTTGTATATTTGGTGTATGAAATTCCTTCAGCTCCTGAGAGCAGGAAGAGCGAATCTGCAATTTATGCCCTTCTGTGCTTGACAGCATGTCTTCGGGGGAATTATTTTGAAATTGAAAATGTGCGTTTATTTCACTTCAAAATACGGAATATGCCCTTTCTTTTTCTTTTTTTTTTTTTTTTGCTACATCGTTAAAATTTTTGTATAATGTTTTCCAGTGTTTCAGTTGCTCGTGTAATATAATAAGGGAGTTGTGCATGTTTACCAGATTGTTGCTAACATAAATGACACGGTGAACCACTGAAAACAGAGATAAAAGATAGCTGAATTGCTGTAGTAAACCCACAGGACTAATTTCTAGCTTAATCGTGTATTTTTCTAGATATTGTCTGCTTCTTGATATTTACAGATACTTTAAAATATGCAAATAATTCATTGGCTGTTCACATAAGAGTATTAGATTCCTGCTGCGGAGGCAGAGGAGGTGACACAACTGCATCATCTTGGTTCTTTACCTGACCTAAACTGGCCTGGGTAGGAACATTTCCCACTAGCAGGGATCTGTGATATTGACAGGGTTTTATGCTATTAAGGTCCCGGGATTTAATTTATTCAAACTGCAAAGGGATTTTTGGATTTTTGATGGGTAAGTTACAGGATCAGGCCCACGTTAAAAAAAAAAAAAAAAAAAAAAAAAAAGAAAAGGAAGAGAAAGAGAAAAAGAAAGAGAGAGAGAGAGAGAAAGAAAGAAAGGAGGAAGGAAAGAAGGAAAGAAAGAGAGAAAGAAAGAAGTCTATTGCTGAACAACTGGTGTCAGCTTATTTTTATTGTGTCTTAAATCCTCTTTTAGTTTAACTTTCTAAACTGCTTTTGAGATACAGATCATCGACATGTCTGGAACTCAGTGGCACAAGATGCTACAGATCCAAATAGCTTAGTAGCACTTTTAAAAGGAGTGTGTAGCTGCATGGATAATAAAAAGCAAAGTATGGTAATACAGGCATGTATAAGGGATATAAATACTTATCCATCAGGGTGTAAACCAATGACTAGATTTACATTGATGAAAATTGTGTTTCCTGGTGTAGTTTTTTTTATAATTTTCTGTTACGAGGTTATTTGTTGTCCCTTACTTTTAGTCATCTGGCACTGACTTCTTTCTGAAGCAGAACAATGAAATATATAAGCCACTTTTATTTTTGCCAATGATTACATTTTTTTAATATCATAAATATCATGAATACCATTTTGAATATCATAAATCATCATATTCCCCGGTTCATTCAAGGTCTGTTCCCCACTAAAATAAATGGCAGTCTTTCCAGTGACTCTGACAGTCACTGGATTATGCCCTAAAGGGATTATACACTATATTTCATTTCAAGAAATGCCAAAAAAAAAATAGAGTCTGATTAGATCTGTGTTTTTTTCTCGGTGATACAGTTATTGTGATTTGCACAACTGCTAAGTAACACAGAATTTTGCAGCTGATGTCTGCTCTGTGTATGTTAGAGAAACAGATTTGTTCTTCCACATCTATTTGTTTCATGCCAATATGTATGTAGGCAGCTATATAAAGAAAGAGTAGATCTGTTAACTATACGGGGGGACCATAACTGTAACTACTACCTATTGCAACAGAGATCCAAGAATGGTTTGCACGTGGGACTGTGGTGCCTAGTGATGAGGACAGGAGAGCAAAGTGTGACTCCTGGTTCCTGCTTCTGACCCTGGGGACCGGCCAGGTGTGTGACCTTCTCTCAGTTTACAGGTCCGTAGGTGGGGTTAAGTCTGACTTCGCTTCATGGAAGCAGGTTAAGGATCTTGTTTGTAATGCTCCAACAGTCACTGTTGAAAGATTTCTAGAAAGGCAAAGCATTGTTTGGAGTCAGTGCAGCCTAGACTGATGAACAATAACAAAAACACAGGCAGAAAGTGCAGCTGCTGCATGCCAGGAACATTCAACCCATGGATGTAAAGCAAAAACATCGGGGGTAACTCATGGATGTGTCAGGACATTGATTTTCCCTGTACTAAACATAAACCGAAGTCTTTAATTTAAAAGTAGGTGGAGTAATTGTGCTTACAGATGTGTAAGAAAAAAGAGTTCATGTAAAGCTGTGGTAACCAGTTTAAAGCAGTTACACTGTGGTAACTGCTCAGTGAATTTTTTCTTCTCTTAATTTCAGTGGCATAAAAACTACAGCTGTTTGAATCACCGAATAGGTTGGACACTTGAAACTCATTTGTTATTTTGTATTTTCCAAGCCATGTCTGTGCTTCTGAAACTCAGTTACAGGAGTCGTCTTCTCCACGATTTCTGCTGAACTAGAACTATCTTACGTTTTGGTGGTATAAGTGCAGATTGTCCCAAAGCAGGCTAAGGAATTTGCTTCATTTTATATCATTGTAATTGCGGTTTCCCTTCCCTCCTCCTGCCAATTCTGTTTGAATTATTCACTCATGGTGGTGTCTATCATGCTTGCGCACCCTGACTGCTCTGACTGTTCACTGTGAACCCCATGTCACATCCCTGAAGCAACGAAAACCTGTTCTGTAAACCTTACCTCACCTTCTCGGGGCGGTGGGTGTGTGTAAGATATATGTGTATAGCTTTACAAACATCAGGTGTTTACGAATGTGGATGCCATCCTGGACATTGCTGGAACACAGAATAAAAAGACCAGGGCGTCATGTAACAAAACGGTTAAGATGCCCAAAACTCTGTTAGTGTGTAAGGTCTCAGGCTTGTTCACACGACAGCAAGAGCTTCTCCTGGCTTCCAGACGCTGCTCTGAGAAACGAAGGCAGGTTTGCAGCTCTGTGTTATGGCCGGAGCTGTGCTATCGCCAGCGCAGGGCAGCAGGGCAGTGGAGTAATTCTTTAATTTGCCACAGGGCGGGTTGGGACTGCGGTGACGCTGAAATGCAGCTCCTAAGGGCTGCTTCAGTCCTTCGCTTCGATCACAGGGCAGCAAAGCAGAACGAATAAAAGGGAAGCAGAGTAAGGGAAGCGACAGGAATGAACAGGATCTTAGGGAGAGACGAGCTGCGTTAGCTCAGGTGAACTCTCCCTCTGAACACGAGGTGGCTTTACATTTCTTGGGCAGTTCTATAGTTTAAACGCACAGTTATCTAAACTCTTCAGTCTCTTCCAGTGCTAAACAGTTTTGTGCAACCTGTTTTGGTCACTCAGCACCTTTTCTCATCAGTAAGCCAAAATACCCATTCCATATTTTTTTAACCATCAGAAATCTTGTTCAATACCAACACCAAAAAAAGAATAGTAAAGGGCAAAATCTCATTCCCCTTCACTGGCCCAAACACACACAGCAGAGGCACGGGGCGACGGGTGCATTTCTGATGCAGAAAGTCAGGGACAGGTGTAACGTTCAGTCTCCTCCTGTGGAGGCAGAAAAGGCTCAGGTTTCGCCACCTAAATGGATGTCCCCATGCATCTGTCATCCCCTGCTCCCATGCAGGAAGCAGCATAAAGCCCACACAGGGAGCGGGAGGGCCCACAGCCCTGGGGAGACCGGTGGTGCCCACAATGTCTCCTCCCTGTCCTGGGCAGCCTGCGCATCTGTCACCTTTCTCCACCCAAACTCCTGCCCTCGCACCCCCTCCTTCCCAGTTTGGAGCCAGGGGTGCCATCCCTGGCTCTGGGGTGGTAGGACCCATAGCGTTGCCAGCTGAAAACAGAAAGGACTTGATTTTCCTGTAGAAAGTGCACATTTGAGGCTGGACAGCCTCTCCCTTGCCATAACAAAACTGCTTTTTGCCTGTTCCCCAGAGCTTTACTAGTACATAATTTCCAGATTATCACTTCCATCCTGTGAATATGGAGATGCTGCTACAGTAGAGTTCATCCTCAGGAGAAAATATTACGCATTTTAAATTGCTCTCTTTGTCTTTTCCCTGCAGATATATTTTGTGCTAACAGGGAATCCAATCTTCAGCTCAAACTGGGGAACAACATGGTGAACTATAATAATTATTGGACCTGTTAGGTCTATTGTGGAAATAAATCTGCTGTGAACCAACATTTTCCCTCATATGTTTCACAGAGAGACAGTAACCCTTCTGCTGTCAACGAATTAATTTGCTAAAAGAAGCTGGAGTTCATAGATAAATCTTGAGATTATTTCTCATTTACATATTAGCTTAGCATTTATGTGCACTTCTATTTGTGTGATACTCCTGGGGACAATCCAGGAAACAATATGAATCATCTAATATGTAAAAATGAGGCTACAATAGCAGGGGAAAAAAGCTACCTCTTCCTTCCTTCCTTTCTTTCTTTCTTTCTTTAGTCTTTGCAAAAAAAAAAAAAAAAAAAAAAAAAGAATTCTTTGGAATGGTCTTTGTGATTACTTTAATTGCCTAGCACTGTATGCATAGTATGCCAGAGTTGGTTTTGCAGCTGTTTGATGCTAGAGCGTGCTTGAAGAACGCTTTCTGTGCCGCGACTCGTTCAGAGGGCACGTTATCTCGAGGACCGCTGGTGGGGGCTTGTGTGATATGGTGGCTCAGACACAGATTGTTTTTTTCTTATTATTTATGGGGAAGAAAGCAGGTCAGAGGCATAACTGAAAGCAGGACCAGTGTACTTCCTATTTCCTGTGGAGTCCCCAGAGCTCTAGTTTGAAACCATTACTGTTGTTAATTAATGATTTGCCAGCTGTCTGCGCTAATTTTATAGCATTTATGTATGCAGAGCCATTGTGCCTCAGATTCCTGCTTCAGAGTCCTGTAAGCGAGACACTACAATTGCAAAAACAGCATCACACTTACACGTCCATTTGTTATTTTGAATGTGGTCTGCTCGCAGATGATTCCCTTTAGCTTTTCAAATTGGAAGGCTGGCTGAAGAGGTTTAGCAGCAGCAGGGATCCACTTTGGGACATTTTAGACATTTTCATGTCAAGTCTTTGCTTGGCTTAGGGCAGTGGTACAGCAGGGCAAAGGCAACGTGGCCTTCTTCTGATTCTTATTTTGGAGCTACACGTCAGTTTAAAACCGGAGTGAAAACGCCGGGCAGTATGATGTGTTAGCCAGACAGATTCTTACAGAAAACATAATTGGTTGCTGCCCCACTGCCCTGAATGCCTACGCTCAACCCCAATGAGGCTTTGCTCGCCTCCTTCCATTACCTTTTCATAAACCCCTCGTTTTTCCTGAAGGTTTGGGAAACCAGGTGGTTGCAGTAACGCAGTTCTTGCTGCCCAAGTCCATTTTGCCGTAGCAGCCCTGCAGTTACGGGGGGCTCAAAGTTTGGTCGGGATTGTTTTTTTACCATTCTTTCCTTTGAGGGCTTGTGTCGATGTGGGCTGTTAAGCAGCTGTGGCATTTCTGCCAGAAATGGCAATATTTCAGCGGCGGCTGACTGTACACACACACTATACAGTTTATAGAGTGGGACCCTGCTACTCCGGAACTGATTAATCTGAATGGCTGGGTTAGTGTTTGGGCTAATCCTGACCTCCTGCTGCTTCCAGTTCCTCTACAAGGTTTATATTTTTCGTACCTACTCCTTGAAGTTATTGTTTGACTTGTGCACTATTCCCCGTAGCCAAAGTGGGGGGGAAAAAAAGACAAAAAAAAAAAAAAAAGCGCATGAGTTTACCTAAAGCATCGACAGAATTCTTATTTGAAGAAAAAAGAGTAATAGTTTAAAATTGAAGTGAAAATAAAGCAATGTTACAGTAATTCCAGTTTTCAGTAATCTGAGTAGTGATATGGTCCCTGTGCACTTGAATTCGCAAGGTTTCATTGTATTTCAGTTTAAAGCATAGCTGCACGTGTCTCACCTCAGTAAATGGCAAAATTCCCATGGAAACCAAGTAATAGTGCAGTGGTTCGGCATCTTTTGAGATGGACAGTGTGATACAAACGTTGAATTACCATAATAACAAAAATTTTAGGTCAGCTGGGTGGTTTATAGGTATATGCACAGCACGGGAGTGATCTAAAGAAACCTGTGTCTCCTCTAAAGCCAGACTGTGCTTGTTTCTCTATCGCTTTTACGCTCCCCTGATTCAGCACTCTGCAGCTTCCACTCTCTTTATTGGATTTGGTCATTATGGACAGCAGGTCGCCTTAAAGCACCTTAAAATACCTGACGATACGTTGGATAATTAAGATCAGAAAGTGAGGTGAAAAAAAGATTCTTAGATATCAGTAGGCACAGACTACGCCAGACGATTTCTCTTCTCCACCTTCCCCCCCCTCCCACCCCAAACAATCCTTTTCAATATTGAACAGGTCTGCAAGAACAATCCAATCCACAAGGTCAGGACAGGGTCAGGTTTCCTGACCTGCTTGCCCCCACCTCTTGATAATCTAGAAATGAAAATCAATTCTTGTCTTTGAGCTTGTGAGGAGCTCATAATTGCTTTAGACCAAAGCACAGAGTGCCTGCTTTTCCTGCCACCTTTCAATTCTTGGAGATGGGGATGTCATTTTTCAAGCCGGGTGCACTGTCAGGATTAGATTGCGTGGTAACCAAGTAGAAAGATTTCTGCTCAGAATGAGATTTCTTCTCATCACCATGCCTTTTACTCAGGCCCAAAGTTTTTTTTTTTTCACTGTTATCTGTAGGGATATCATAATATGCTTTGAGAAGGTTATATATGGAAAACAATATTTTTTTTCTCAGGGACAAAATTGGAGCTCTTTTATAGCAGCTGGAATTAATGGATAAATAGAAACTGTGACTAAATTTTGTTCTTGATCTTTTATTTACTTTACACTTTCTGCCAAAAATCACACTGATGAAATGTGGGTAGAATTACACCTTTCTTTTTTTTTTTTTTTTCAAGTATGGCTTTTTAGCCAACTAAACTAAAACTTCGTATCTTTTCCACCATGACAGAACATTTCTAGGCCATTTTGGATTGTTGCGAATTCCTGTCCCACAGATGAGTTTGTAGGAGCCTGTGCAGTGCCACCTTGTCTGATGGGGCTTACCTGGCACCGTGGGCTCTGACAGGCAGGTCCCTGCCCCGGCCGGCAGGAGAACGGGGCTGGAAATCTGGTCCCACCAAAATCCCAGGCCGGGGAGGAGGGGACTTGCTCAGGACCATACTCTCTTCTGATGAGATGCCCTGTGTGAGCCTGAAACCTCAAATTCTTAACGCCTTATCTGCATCAATTAAAAAATGGAGGGGAAAAAAGAGGGATCCAGCTTCTTTATGTGAAGGACCCTGAGGACCAGGTGGGGAAGGTTCAATATCAGAGTGCCGTATCACTTGTTTTTCAGTGGTCTTTTTCTTTTTACACCTCACGAGTGTGTGCATGCATATTTTCATCTCTCCTGATTAAGAACACACTGGTGATGCTGGTGAGGACTTGAGTTTTACTTGAGTTTGTGTTCCTTATGCCTAATATTATGGCTGTTATCTAAAGAAAGGTCACTCTCACCTTTGGGCAAGAAGACCATTTTTTATGTGGCTTTTGTTCTTGGGATTTTGCGAAGTTCTGCTGAACAATTCCATCATTTCTGATTGTAAAGGTATCCTACATACCTACATTAAAATTAGAGAGAAGGCAGCTCTTTTCCCACTACTCTTCTGGTGCTAAGATTTGTGGTTTGGCCATAGGAGCCATTTAGATGACAATAGAAACCATAAGTAAGACAGTGATTTATTGCTAGAATGATTTTTTTTTTAATATACACTTAATGAACATTTTTATATCTGTTTTTACCTCATTTGGCAGCTGAGAGTTTCAGTAAGGAGAGCTGCCAAGAATTCCAGTAAAATAAAGCTGAAATAATAACTAATTCTGTCAGCAAATAAGGGTACAAGATCAATAGCTAACAATAGTCTCAAAGTTAAGGAAAAAAAAAGAGAAGGAGCAAAGACAATCCTTGCTTTAGATCACGCCAGGATGAGCAAAGTAAGGGCAGGTTTAAAGTAAAAGAAAATTTTTTTGAGGTCCATGTTGAGTCTTGGTTCCTGTTTTCAGAGACTCTGTCGCGGCAGGTAAACTCATGGAGTAAATGTATCGTGCAACCACAGAAAGTCTGATGTGCTGATGGCTCGGCAGTGCCAATCTTTCTGTCCTGACAAGGGAAAGCAAAACAGAAGGGCATCCTTCACAGAGCAAAGCCTGTTCCTCTGCTGATACCAGCTGGTCCAGGGAAGCCGCATCAGGTAACGGCAGCAGAGTGTCCCCTCCATCTCCATGGATTCATCCTTCCTTTTCTCAGGACACCCTCCAGATGGCACAGCCTTAGTAGCGTTGATGAAAGGAGGCTTGAAACCAAAGGCCCATCTTGACCCTTGATGTCAGTGAGAATTGCACCCACTGATTTTGAATTTTGCAATTTGAATTGCACTGGCTGATACTAAAAATTAGCATCGCTCTTGAATGAGGAGTAAAATAGGACATAATCAAATCCAGGTAGGACACAAGTACATAGGTTTTATTCAGGTGCAAGCTTTGCTCAGAACCACAACTGTCTCTTCCCTGCACTAATGTATAAAAGAAAACAAAGAGAATTTTTACGTTCAGTGAGATCAGAAACAGGGAAATCCTCAGTTCACCGTCCTGTGCTTGTTACACTGTCCCCATAAGGGTTGCTTGGGCAAATGAACAACATTCCGAAGTTTTAACATATCTCAGCACTTGTTAAATTGTAACTTTAATTCCAAACTTACTGTGACTATTAATTGAGCTTCCGTTCTTAAAGAAGATAAGAGTTTTCAGCTCAGTATCATTTCTTTTTCCTCGCTGCTTGCCTCCTCTGTGCAAAGTCTGAGGTTTTCACACAGGCTTGAAAACAAAGTGCAGAGGCGCTAACTAAAGACTAATGCTAACCAAAACCTTCTGTTTCACAAATAAAAATTAAAAAAAAAATACAAAGGAAAAGAAAAATGTTTTCCGACCAAATGTAATTCGAGAGCTGGAGTGCCTTTTTCTTCATTTCTTTGTTTTGCTTTTGATAATTACACCGTATCCCTATAATATATTCTACACTGAATTATTGATATGCACTTTCAACCTCAGCCCCTGAGTCCCACCGTTGTTTCTGACGGGGGATTACAAACGCACTTCCCTCTCTAACATGCCCCTTGAGAAGTGACTAAACACAAATATTTATCACCGCCCTCCTTGCCCGTATGCATCGTTCTAGCTGTGGATGTTGAAAACCCCATATTTTTCCTTTTATTTCTTGCTCCCGTGGGCTGTGCGGAGCCGGGTGAGCCCAGGCTGGGAGCTGGAGCCTGTCCTGCTGGTAGGACTGGGGAGGCTCCAGATGCAGGGTGGCCCCGAGGTCTCTGCTTGGCCGGAGTATGGCTGGCCATGGGACGTGATGCAGAAGGACATCTTGCTTTCAGAGCATGCAGCTTGGGGAGAAAGGTTTCTTCCTGTACCTTTTGGGAAATGGGATCTGTGAAAGCCCCTTGGTCACCCCATTTTTACAGTCCTTTTTGGAACTTTTACAGATGCAGCAGGCTCCGGATTGCCAGTTGAAATCATGCTTTTCTAAACTATGTTTCCACAAGCTGGTGATTTTATTGTCCCAAATTTAGGATGTCCAACCTGAACCACATGAAGAAGTCCAAGCAGAACCCTGGCAGCCAGAGAGGACAACAAAACCTGCTTTTTTTTCCACGGCATTTTATTTTGACTTGCAAAGACACTTTAAAGACAGCGAGTGCTTCAGACCTTTAGTACACCCAGAGTTCTATTAACTCATATGGCTGCTGGAGGTTGATCTAGATCCAAATCACCTCACAAATGAAGCCATCTATCTGTAGATCTTCACTCAACGGGAGCAGTGTTTACTTCTTTATTCCTTACTTGATGCGCACAGCATTGTGTATTATATGGGTAGCATGAACGGCAGATAAATCTAGGTTTTGGTTTTGACATGCAATGGTATTGCTAATAAAAGAAAAATGTTTCAGACGACTTTTGTATAAATCATGGTTATTTCTGTAGAAGATTAAACAATAGCTTGGTCCCTCAGGACATTCATGAACAGATGAAACATTAACCACTGGGTCTTAAAAGTTTTATATATCTGCAGTACATTCCTGCAACAGAGAAATAAAAAACCATGATTTATAAGTCAACAGTCCATGGAGGAACAGTGACTTTTGCAGAGGCAGGGCTGCGCACTAGGTCGGGCTGGTACATTTTGCCTATGGAAATGCGGGATAGTCTCAGATGAGTTGCATTTGTGCAGTGAGTTGCAGCTCGTTGTGCATGAGGGGTAATTTCTATGGTAAATAAGTGAGTTATTTGGTTGCGTGCAATAGCTGTGTCTCTGGACTTGCAGGATCCAGGTTTCCAGACAAGCGGTGAATGCAGTGAAAATGCAAGGAAAGCCATTTCCCATAAACTTTTAATGCAGAAATTTTAATGCAGATATAATGTGGGGTGTCCTCTATAATACAGGCTACCTGGCAGCTCTAGAATTGGGTCGGGTCAAGGCCTGCCTTGGACACATAGCAGAAAATTTCTGCATTGGCCAGGAGAAGGCCAAATGATCACCTTGGGCTCAAAGGCAATGTCCACACAGCAGGGTGGAGAGCAGGTCTGAGGGAGGTTTGATGCCACTGCACATCATGGCACGAGATTTTCATCCTCCCCAATGACTGCACTTTCAGCCAATTGTGTATTGAAGGGTAGGTGAGATTACATGGGGTTGATCGCTTCCTAATCTGGGTGGTATGGACAATTTAGCCACCTCCGCTTGCCTTGCCTTCTGACTGCACGTCGCTTGAACTCATTTCAGACAACACAGGTTTTTGCAGCAACGTGTGGTAATGCCTACTTTGGGCATCCACCTGCTCCAGTGTGGGGTCCTCCACAGGCTGCAGGGGGATATCTACTCCACCATGGACCTCCATGGACTGCAGGGGGACAGCCTGCCTCACCATGGTCTTCACCAGGGGCTGCAGGAGAATCTCTGCTCCAGAACCTGGAGCACCTCCTCCCCCTCCTTCTTCACTGACCTCGGTGTCTGCAGAGTTCTTTCTTTCACACATTCTCATTACTCTCTTACACTGCAGTTGCCCAGTTGGTTGGGGTTTTTTTCACCCCTTCTTAAATATGTTCTCACAGAGGTGCTACCATCTTCCCTGATGTGCTTGGCCTTGGCCAGCAGTGGGTCCATCTTGGAGCTGGCGGGCACTGGCTCTATTGGATGTGGGGGAAGCTTCTTGCAGCTTCTCACAGAAGCCACCCCTGTAGCCCCCCTGCTACCAAAACCTTGCCATGCAAACCCCAAACACCACCAAACGCCCATTGCTTATCATAGAATGACAGAATGGTTCGGGTTGGAAGGGACCTTCAAGATCATCTAGTTCCAACCCCCTGCCCTGGGCAGGGACACCTCCCACTAGACCAGGCTGCTCAAAGCCCCATCCACCCTGGCCTTGAACACTTCCAGGGATGGGGCATCCACAGCTTCTCTGGGCAACCTGTTCCAGTGCCTCACCACCCTCAAAGGAAAGAATTTCTTCCTAATATCTCATCTAAATCTACCCTCTGTCAGTCTGAAGCCATTACCCCTCGTCCTGTCACTACGTGCCCCCGTACAAAGTCCCACCCCACCTTTCCTGCAGGCCCCTGCAGACACTGGAAGGTCCCCGCGGAGCGCTGGCGGGCGGGCAGCAGGGGGCGCTGCTCTGCCGCGCAGTGGCGGCGGGCGGGCAGCAGGGGGCGCTGTGCGACCGCGCACCGCGCAGCCGCTGACGCAATCGGTGACGGCGGGTTCCTCTGCCCGGCCCCGCCCGCCCCGTGAGCGCGGGCTGTGGGCGTGCGTCCTGTTAATGACTGTAATTAGCAAGAAGTGTGTGTGTGCGTGTGCGTGTGTGCGTGTGCGTGTGTGTGTGTGTGCGCGCGCCAATACCCATTTGTGCCGATAGGTGTGTGTGCCTATAGATGCGTGTGCCTATAGATGCCCGTACTGGTACGTGTGTGTGCCTATAGGTGCATGTGCTTATAGGTGTGTGTGCCAATACACATGTGTGCTGGTAGGTGTGTGTGCCTATAGATGTGTGTGCATATAGGTGTGTGTGCCAATACGTGTGTGTGCCTGTAGGCGTGTGTGACAATATATGTGTACACCTATAGGCGTGTGAGCCTATAGATGCATGTGCAGATACGTGTGTATGCCTATAGGGGGGTGTGTGTATAGGTGTGTGTGCCAATACATGCGTGTGCATATAGGTGTGTGTGCCAATACGTGTGTGTGCTTATAGGTGCGTGTGCCGATATGTGTGTGCACCTATAGGTGTGTGTGCCTATAGGTGCATGTGCCTATAGATGTGTGTGCCTATAGCTGCATGTGCGGATATGTGTGTATGCCTATAGGTGCATGTGTGTACAGGTGTGTGTGCCTATACATGTGTGTGCCTATACATGTGTGTGCCTATAGGTACGCCTGCCAATATGTGTGTGCACCTATAGATGCATGTGCATATAGGTGTATGTGCTGATACGTGTGTGTGCCTATAGGCGCGTGTGCTGATATGTGTGTGCATGTATAGGTGCATGTGCCTATAGGTGTGTGTGCCTATAGCTGTGTGCCTATAGCTGTGTGTGCCAATGCGTGTGTGTGGCTATAGGTGCGTGCCTATAGGTGTGTGTGCACCTATAGGTGCGTATGCCTATTGGCGTGTGTGCCAATACACGTGTGTGCCTATAGGTATGTATTCATATAGGTGTGTGTGCCTATAGGTGTGTGTGCACCTATAGGTGCGTATGCCGATGCTTGTGAGTACCTACACGCTGCCTGTGTATAGGTGTAGCCATATACATGCACATACCTCTGCATCCCGGTATCTCTGCTGACACGATTCCCACTCCTTCCCCACGGCAGAATTAAAGGTGCAAAACGCCCGTTGGTGCTGCCCAGACCCACTGGGCGCCCCCAAAGCAGCAGGAGGGGTGGCGGGGGGCGGGAGGGAGATCGAGGTCAAACAGTCTTTGTGCAAAAATAGAAGTACAAATTAAATACACACATTTAAAACCCAGTCCTGGCTCGATACAGTAAGACTTCAAGATGTAATCGAATTGATTTGAAAGGCTGAGGTCCAAGCCTTAGGAACACAGACTATGTGCCATAATTGCACAGAGCCTATTTATTTTAGCTCACAAGATCGGCTAGAAATCCAGAACTGCTTTTAAAAATACCCAGCAATTGCAATTATTCAGCTGTGTGTGCTTCCCCCGACTTGCCGTGGTCTTTCTAAGATGCCTCTTTTAGGCTTTGTGAAATCAAGATGCTCGCAATCATAAGATGCTGTCACTTACACATTGCTTAAGTCCAGTCATTTATAAACCAATAATAATTTATAATTAATTAAACGCCAAGGCCTGGCTGACCCGTTTCTATTCCATACCCAGTGATATTGATCTGTGTGCCTCTCAGAGTGAGAGTTAAATAACTTTATTCCTGCGCTGCTGGCTGATTGATAACAGAAGGCTACAGCCAGTGTTTTTTGTTTGCACAATACAGCATTGTTCAGGAACATCATAATTTAGCGATACTGCGAGGTTAGAGCACTTACAGCTTATTGTCTCGCTGGGCAATCATCTCAAGTTTGGCCTGGAATATTTGTGGGCTTTTGTTTTTTTAATAAAGGCACAAATTAATTTGAAATCCAAATTTTTCCAGGGTATGGAGCAAAGCCTGCTCTCAGCTACAGGCAGGCAACCAGTGCCAGGCAGGCAATGATGCTGTTTCAGATTTACTCCAATATAAAGCAAAGATTTGGCCTTATAAAGAAGCCTTTTAAAATGACGCATGCATTTTGTGCATTTGCTGCACAGCCATCACAGAGCTAGACGTTGCGTCGGTAACGTGACCGCTAAAGAAAAGTAGCTGTTTTCTTGTTTCAGGGCTTACCACTATCAGCAGACTCAGAGGACGGAACCCAGAAACTTGAAGCACAGCCCAGTGCAGATAAAAAACCTTTTGTTTTACCTTTAATCTTAATTAAAAAAAAAACAATTCTCATTCTGATACAGAAAGAAAGTTTTATGTGATGGTGTACATTCACATAAATAGGTTTTGAGGTTTTGAGGCCAGCAGGCCAAGGAATCGGCATGTAACCTGCGCCAGGCTTTCTCCAAGTCCTGTGGGCGTTGGGAAGGTGGTTTGGGTTACGCCTGCTCAGGTCCTTCTGGGCTGGAGAAGAACAATGAGGGGGTAGGAAGGCAAAGGTCCGAACCAAACCTTTAGCTCTGCCGCAGAGCTGGTGGAGTTGACAAAGCTGCACAGCGACCCCGAGGAATGCAAAATACACAGAAAAAACATGACAGTTGTTTGTTTTCATGCTGACAAATTCCTCAAGTGAAGGCTGGAAACTTGCCAACTGCCGGACTAGCTGCCCGAGCGCAGCGAGCCAAGCATTAACCCCGCGCTCCTTGGCACGGGGTTACAGTGAGCACTTTGCTCTTCCTCATCACTGGAAATACTGAACGGCTGCCCGGAGGCAGCCATGGCTGGGTGACAGTGCTGCCGTCACGCTCACGGCCACGGCCAGCATCACTCAGTGCTCCCTGCCCGCCTACTCGACAGCCGAAGGAGCAGCCCATCCAGAAACTTAATAAATAAACCTTTGGAGCTTCCACCCCTCGCTGCCTGCCAAGACCGGGGTTTGGCACGCTTCGGTTGCAGCTCGGCAGGAGTATTTTTAAGCTGCTTCACCTTTCTGCAGTCAAACGCTCTCTGCTCTTGTTAGTGTGTCCAGAGCTCCTTCCTCACCTCTGGAGCATCACGGCTGCTGTCAGGCCTCGGCCCCTGGGAAGGAGACCTGGGAACAACAGTCCACTGTTTACATGTGGGAAATCATCACCAAGAGATGTCTCCTGCATTTTCCTTTCCAGAGGAGCCAGAGATGTGTTATTAGCAGACCAGAGAGGGTTTGTGCCTGGAGAGGGGCACACCATGTCGGCCCCTGGAGACTGGCATTGCTCTTCATCCCAGCTTTGTCATGTGTGATTCGAAACAGTGAAGATGGAGCCTAGAAACATCTGAATCCTCTTTGCTTTTATAAAAATACAACGAAGGCTCAGCTGGCTGTCTTTGAAGGGCATGGAAATCCCCCTCTGTTAAACTCTTCCTTTCACTTCATTCCTTGCAAAAGAAGTGGTGGATGTCCCATCACTGGAAGTGTTCAAGGTCAGGTTGGACGGGTCTTTGAGCGACCTGATCTAGTGAAAGATGTCCCTTCCCACAGCAGGGCGGGTTGGACTAGGTGATCTTTAAAGGTCCGTTCTGAACCAAAGCATTCTCTGATTCTATGAAAAGCATTTCACACGGACCCATTGCGTTTTTCACTGGCTTAATGTTCCAGGGCGCTATCGCCCCTTGGGGCACCCTTCAAGATATTTTGCATAATAATAAGAAGGGCAGCACCCTAACACATGATTCCCACCTCCACGGATAGAAAGGCTTCTCTGTCAGGGGCTGGAAGGTTACATTAAACCTAACTCAGCGACTTCCCAGATTTCCTCTTGCCGTGAGAACAATGTCGAGAAAAATCTGTCGGTGAACTACGCTGAATGTATTTCTCAACAGCATCCTGACAGTATCAGGAATAACCAAGGAAGCAATTCTATTCCTGCACCGATGTCATCCCTCTCCATGTCTGCTGGGACTGTCCAGGTGCTCCATTTTGATTATTTTTTTTTTGGGTAGAGGCTGCTGATCTACAAGAAACTACACCAAAACAAGTTAATTCATTTTGGAGAGGTCATTGAAGAGTCTGGTGATCAAGCAGTAACGGGTCAAGTGCTACAGTGCTGTCATCTTCATCGGTTGCCATTACTGTTTTCTGTACACCGTGAATGGTATCTTTTCTCTTAAAAGTAACATTTTTGCTATAGGAAGAGGGCCCACAAGGTGGCTCAGGTGGAAAAGAAATGCAGAGCTTGTGATCTTTGGCTAGCACATATAAGTCAGTGTGATAGGAAAGGGCTGCTCTGAAACAGCTACTTGAGGCTGTTCCAAGAGATCTGTTGATTTTAATTCAGCAAATGATGAAGAGGTGCAGATTACCAAATCAGTGCCAGACAGTGCAGAGGGGGACCTCATCTCACACCCACTGGAGAGACCAAGGACTGAGACACAGTAGCCTGGACATGCCTTGAAAAATGTAGCCTTGTGACCCACATCTAAGGGCCCTGGCCTTCTGACTTGCCCACAAGTACCTTCTCCAAAAATTAAATGTACCCGAGTAAGACTGACAATCAGACATCTTTCAGCATTTTCTTTTAAGTCAACCAAGATAGCTTTTGTTGAGCCAACAGTTGCCTCTCTTGTTTGGCAAATCCTTTCCAAAGCCTGTGAAGTCATTTGTATTATTACAAGATATTTACAAACTGACAAGCACAGAATCTGTGTGGCTACCAAATTCCTCATGGCAATAATTCATTATCCTGCAGTTTTTAATGTATGATTAGCCACGGGGTATTGTTTTTCCTCTCTGAGTGGATGATGGGACATTTAACAGTTGAATGATGAGTGGAGAACAATATGTAAGCCTGTTGATATTAGTTCTAGGTAATTCAGGATTTCTAGGTGGTCATTTATTTCTCCTTGAATCATCTGAATAGTCACACAAAACACAGGCCAAAGACACCTATCTGTAGCCCACAATTAAACACGAGTCAGTCCTAGCAGATATGTAGCAGTTTCTTCTCACCGCAGCCTGAACTATCACCCTAGCTAGTTTCTGTTTCGGTGGTATTCTATTTCCAAATGTCAAATTCAGGAAGTGACAGTACCATTAGGAGAAAAGTTATTTCTATATAAATTCCATTGCAGTTTTGAAGGAGTAACAAGTAACTAAAATAATATATAGAATATTAGAGATAGACGTCAGGGTTTGAATTTCCTGACTAGGGCAGATTAGGAGTACAGCAGTTATCTGATGGTTTTACTTTGTGCTTGCATAAAACAGCCGCCCAATAGATTGCTATCCTCTTTGCTAAAAAGTGTCGGTTGAAAGGTCACCAGATGGATGGTTTGGTAAAGCGAGACTAGTCCTTACCTAGGAAAGACTGACACTTCCGTTCTCTGTCCCATATGCTTCCAACATCACGCAAAGTCTTTCAGATGAAACACCACAGAGTCTCACGTAACTTCTCTGAGACAAGTGTAAATGGTCCAGGCATTTCCATCCTTTCTGTCTTAAACGCCTTGTTAAATTTCTGAGCAGTCCTATTCAAAAGCACGCAGAGGAGAAAGCTGCCTGTCTTTTATAGTGACAAATTTCTTCTGAAGAAGTAGAATAGCACTTCTTGCTGATGTGGAATAAAAATTTCTCAAATCTGCTGAAAAGAGGGACAACACATAAAGTCTCATAGTTTAGAGAGCAATTTTCAGTGCTGCATTTTGGAAACAGAAGCCTTTAGGATACCAGTTTTGCTAAAAGGAAACAAGCATCTATACCCGTTGTGCTCATCCTATCTGGCACTTATCACTGAAAAAGCCAACACCAGAAGCAGGCAATTTTTTTCACATCTGAAGTGCAGACGGTGGGAAGGATGCCTCGCTGGGATGCATCGTTGCCACAGGTATGTTCCGCACACCCCTTCCTGCAGTGAGAATGGTCTCATAGTCAAGAGTCTTCATCAGCTTCTCTCCAAATGTGAAGAAGGCAGGTCAATGAAGGCTAGCATCCAAGGATGGGATTCTCCCCACTAACAGACAGACTTGCTCAGTGCTTTTAGAGACGCCTCCCAAAGTGCTGGCCTTCAGCTCTCACATGTGCACCAAGGCATTTCTTATTAGTACAGCAGGGAAGAGAAGTAAAAGATCCAGGGCTTTGAGCACAAAATATTCCCACAGGTACACCAAGACCCGAGAACCCAGCATATTTTCATCCTTATAAGTCTTTAGTATCCCTCTTTGATGACTCTCCCCCTCCTCTTTAAACACTGAGGACATCATTGAAGCGGTTCAGCAGCCTTTAATCTGGCAGGAAGCCTGATTAAAGTCTTCTGACACCAAGCCTTCACCACTGGAGCATGATGGTAGCTGAGGGCTGTGAATCACTTCTGCTGGCCCCAGGACTGTGGCTGTGACACCCTCAGTCCTGCTCCTGCTCCTGCGGTGCCCCACCAGCACCGAGCACCTCAGCCTGATGTTCTCCATAAACCTCTCCTTCCCAACAGAAAACAAAACTATTCTGCTTCGTGCTACCCCTCATTACTTTGCATTACTGATTTGCTTCAGGACGTCATTACTACCTCTTAATTTCATAACCATGCTGGTTAGCAAAAACAGATACAAAACCTCATCACTTAGATTATAAAACTGTAGTGTTTTAGGAATTGCTTCAAACCAAAGTCCTATGCCAAATGCATTTAGATAAGATTAACTAATTTTGCCTAACATTTCCTAAGCAGTGTTTCCATAAAAGCAACAGTATGAGATACTGAGGATGCCGAGATCTGATGAATGACGAAAATAATGGTGACTTAGAATTTACATTTTCCACAGATGAAAGAAATTAATCAAATTTGACTTATCTCAAAAACCAAGCTCCTATTATACACACACAAAAGCAAGGCCCTCCATACGGAGAGAGTAACTGTCCTCAGTAGCCATGGAGTTTACCTGAACTGAATTTTGGGGAAAAAAAGACTTTGCAGAATATGTTTTAATTAAAATGATCCTTATTAGCTCTGGCCACCTGTGACCTCTGGTGAGAGCTTTCATCTCTGTCAAGACCGACAACCCAGCTGAGGTAAACCCTCTCCCGAAATCATTTTCCACTGCCATAGCGCTACCTCTTTACAGTTATATATTTCACTCGAGCCTGGTCCCCAGCCCTGCTGCATCCCGGATGCTCCTGGCCCCACAAGTTGCGGAAGGAGACCTGCCACGGTGATGCATGATAGCATTACGGCTGCTCATCTCCCTCTGAAGAGATGGGGGGCAGCGACACTCTACCAAAGCCACGTGAAAACTGAATTGCTACAGCTAATCTCAGAAAAGCAGCAGCAGATTGAAAGCCGGGTGGTGAAGGAGCACCAGCGAGCTTTCCTCCAAAAGAAGACAGTGGCGTGAGTCCGAGGCAGGGTGTCCTCCTCCGTTTTTTGGGTTGTTTTTTTTTTTTTTCTATTGGAGCTGTGGAAAGAAATTGGCCTCATCCCTCCATGGGAGGAAGGTTGCCAGCAGGGAAAGGAAGCCAGTGACACCCCCAAGGAAACAGATAGCATCTACAGTGATAACTCTCTAGAGCTGAACTTTCCTGTACGCATAAATTTGATGTGCCACGTCTATGGGGTGGCCAAAGGGGGTTGTGTGTCCAGAGAGGGACACGCGCAGTGATAACTCCATCGGATGCTGCCCCAGCCTCCAGCAACCTCAGGGTGTCTGTGTCCCCGGCTCGTGGTCAAGCACCCTCACCCCAAACAGTGGCCGGTCTGCCAGAAGCCAGAGGTTGCCGGCCCCTGGGGAGGCTTTCAGACCTCTTGGTGTCTGAGAATACCAGAAGTTATGCCAGTAAAAAGAAAACTATATTTGGTGTAAGATGCTTAATTACAGACATTTGTCAGTTAAAAATCTCGTGGAAGTGAGGATCTAACCTTCTGCGTGCAGAAAGGGCAGGTTCGGTCTTAAAATATTTACAAAGCTTCCAGGCCATGATTAAAAGTTGTAAGTGCCACACCTGAGGCATAAACAAATTGAATCATATTTCACATCTCCTGAAATTTAACCATCATTCCCAGTTAACTGATCACTGACTGAAGTCTCAGGATATTCCGGGTACATTTGCTCTGCTCTTTTTAGAATTCAGCATTTTTTTACTTTTTTGCATCGTTTAAGGTAGAGTTGCTTTTCATATTCTCATGCAAACTTTCTTCAGACAGTCCATAGACGCTTCTTGTTCAAAAGATGTGTTCTAAGCTCTTCAGTGAGTGCCAGGGAGTTTGGCCTGGTGGGTGCGTTCCCGGGACACATGAGGAAAGAGTTAACACAGAGCCACTTGCCAACCTGGAACATAGGAAATGATGGATCTGTGTCCTAAATCAGCATGCATGATAGCAATCACATAAACAATGTATGAGTGGGATGATGGATTATACCATTTACAGCATGTGAAAGGTTCCTTAATTTTTTTTCTCCCCCAAAACTGAGGGTGAGCAGTAAAATGGACGTAAGTTAATGCATTGCATTGGCTCTTCTTAAGGAGAATATTAAAATCCTAAATACAAAGTGTCGTAGGTAGTACAGACACCAGTAAGTGTTTTCAGCTAAGGAATTGTAAGGAAAAGAAAGGAGTACAGTTAGTTAATGATTCTTCTGGGAAATTCTTCCTTTTTGTTAAATATCACCATTTATTAATCATATCTAGGCACTTCCTAGCTTAATGGTACATTCAAAGTAGATTATTTGAAATTTAATTTGGAATTCATTCAAATTCAATTCTCTTATACCATAGAAAAGTCTTCAGTTTTTGAAGGGCTGATCTTTAGATTAAATGCTTTCCTCTCTGGAGGAAAACGAATAGCCTACGTATGCGAGAATGCAGTTAAAATACTGGCACTGCAAAAGGATTTCTCAGACATTTTTTTTCCATATTTCTAGAGTTTCCTTGGAAAATATGCTGTCTGACCTCCTGAGGGAGCAAAGCATCTTCTCCACAAATTAGGTTGGAGAGCTTGGAAGGAAAGCGGCCATTTGCTTCAGCGTTGTGCTCTGTGGGTTGCTAATTTGAGTTTCTGTAAAATGGAACCAGCTTCAAGTGCCTCAAACGATCCCTATCAAGTGATGACATTTCCAGATAAGGAGAACATTAGCTCCTTCGATGTCTTTCTCTGCAGCTTCAGCGGGCTGGTTCCTAGCCCTCTGCTTTACAATATTGCTGCATATTTACTCTAGCTTTTGTTTTCAATGCCAAGTGGCTAGAATTACTGGGAGGATTTCTACACTGTAGGGAAGAACATGTTTTTTCTTTTTATTGAGGCAGAAGCAGCTCAGTAGCAGAAATAAAAAAATGTCCTTTTTATACGTCTCAAGGTGAGGAATAGTGAAGTGTTATGAGGGTAATTTAATGGGGCAAAGTCCCCTCAGGTATTTGAAACCCTCAAGAGGGTTTCAAATTTCTATATTGAAATAGAGGGAAATTAATTCAAGAATGTCTTGCCAGTCAGGTTATTGATGTCAGGAGTGGGTTTTGCTAAGGGCCATGTGGGAGGGAGAAGCCTGGTGGCGTTCGCAGCTATGTGAAGTGGGCATGGCCGAGTGGCTGGCACCCACTACCCTCGTTTGCCGCTGGATTCTGACGAATATCATGACCTTTGAAGCTACTTTGCTGTACTGAAGGTCAGGTCTGGTCATTGTTCCACTGATGCCCTAGCCCAGCTGGACCAGGACATTGCTCCTGCCTGGTCCGTACGTGTCAGCTCCTCGTCTGGGGGACGAGTGGGGATGCACGTAAAATAATGCCAAAACCACAAGTTTCACATGTTTTGTTATGACTTGCTGAAGGACCTCGACCAGCTTCTGCAAGTGCTGCTGGAGGGAGTCAGTGTGAGGGCTGACAAAGGCCACCCCAGCCTCACATCACTCTTCCCCGAGAGGCTCTGCCGGGGCTGTTCAGAGAGAGAAACGCACCCAGAGTCCTACAGCACTTCGTGGTTGGTAATAATAAAACTGCAATCGAGTTCCTTCCCTGCGACAAAAAAAGCAGTCCCAAAGCACCCTATCAAGTGCCTTCTCTCAATTAACATGAGGAGAAATGATATTTCATCACTTGCGTAATGAGCTTAGTTATGTTTAGCGTTCACTTAATACTATTATTGGTGGCTGACCACAAAATAAAGCCAGGTTGATACGGATTAGCGGCTTTAATGTCAAGGATAACTTGGTTGGAAGATGGTAATTTTATTTTTCACTGAGACCATTATTATTGCTGTTATCTGTACTGCTGGTGTTATTTCTATAGCAGCATTAGGATGCTTTCGATACCCACCACTATACAAGTACGTGCCAAAAAAGTGACCAATGCCATGCGCAGTTTGTGACCTGCAGGGGAACATGCAATACTGGCTTGCTGATACCACCACGGTACTGCTTAAGAGTCTTCTAGATTTTTTTTTTAAAGATTATTCTTGTTGTTATTATTGCTTGCCATCAGGGACTGGATTTTTCTCTGCTCAACAGATATCCAGCAATGAAAGAACTGAAAAATGAACGACACAAGAAGTTAAAAAGCAGGTTAACAGAATTAACAGCAACAACCATCCAGTCCTGGGAACTGTGTTCTGAACTTTGAGCTTCAACTGACCTCTGATTTTCAAACAGTTTTAATCTGAGCATCAGTCTTTGTTATCTTTTTAAGGCTAAAAAATAAACCAACCCTCCCCAAAGTAGGATCACGTTATTACATATAGATGGAGCTATTGAGGATGAGCACATTGATCTTATTTTCTGGTTCAGTTTTGAAAACACATCAGCCACTGTCTGCGGTTGTTCCTCCCTTGCTCCTGTTAGGTGTCAGGATGACCATCAGCTCCGAATGGGACGCTGCGCACTGGCAGCACTGGGGCAGAATTAATTTTCGAAGGGGCGCGGTGTTCGGACACATGAGCAAGGGCCACGATACGATAACATCGTTCACTTGCAATATGCTTTTTTTTCTGGTTTGAGCTGCCTCGGAACAAAAGCGATTCCAAAGGCGGTTTGCTTCTGCGCTGGGATCAGTTTTGTCGACCATTTGACTGGCATGGCACGCGAACGCTGGTTTTCCAGGGTCGGCTTTTACACCTCTCGCAAAACCAGCCGTCAAGCTGCCACAGCGTCCCTTGCCACAGAGTATTGCTGCACAACCTCCACTGGCGAACAGAAGCAGCCAGATTCCTCCCAGCGCCGAGGAAGGGAATTTTTCTCTACGTCCAATGTCTTTCACTTCTCCTGCTCTTAGTTATAAATATTCTAGTGCATGAGCTCAGATGAATAATGCTCATACTACAAATAACTAAAGCTGAGGAGCACTGTATTTAAAGGTGAAGAATCATTTATTTCAAAATAGGAAGTTACTTTTTTTTCTTTTTGTTTAGCAGCTTTCAAACGTGAATGAAGCCTTCTGTGAAAGAACTGAAATGATGGAGTTGTGGTTTTATTTTTAAAACTAGAAACTCAGGTATCCAGCTTAGATTTTAAGACAACATTAAATACTCTAAAAGGGCAAGTAGCCCCCTAACTATGAACATGAGTATATATCATGTCAGCAAAACCTAATTGATTATCTTGTTTTCCATCTATTCTGTTTTTTTCTTGTCTTTTGTGCAACTCCTCCCTTAAGAAACTTCTGCAATTGCACAGTTCAAATCCACACAGGTAATCTGAGATTGTATCGTTCCTCTTTTGTGAGGCTGTGGTTAGTAATGACTTCAGTAATGCTTCATAATCCATTTGTAGTCTAGTATCTCCTTGAAGAAGACAGACAAGTTTGAGCCTTCCCTTTACAAAATAACTTATCAATAAATCTCTCCTTGGAAGAGCTGTACTGATTTAAACCCAAGAATAAGGAATTAAATAAACATAGGTAGGATTGGTTTTGAGTAACTGAAGACTAGTGATAGACTAGACTTTTGCTCTGAAAGTGCCGAAATGAAAAGAAAAGCTGGATTTTGGTTTTGTTCTCCCATAACATAATTTTGAGAAGCAATGCTAAGAAAATTATGAGACGTATCCATGATCAACATCTCTGGCATATCAAGGGATTTATTTATTAGGGACAGCATGACATAGAAAGCCACAAACTGATAGGATTATCCGTGCAGATTTTGCCCATGGCCACGCTCAGGATTGCCTTGTTACTGCAACTATTTAGCAGGGAGCCTTTCCCACCCGCCTTTTAAATTTGTCCCTGCCAAATCGCCGCAGGCCAAAACCAGTCATTTTGCATTTGGCTGCTACCTGTTACCATTCCTTTCTTTTTCAGCTAGTAAACGCGTTAACCCCTGTGGTGTCTGCTCTAGTTTTTTTTCTTTTCTGCAGTGTTTGTATTAAAATGGGTCATGTTTAAAACTTCTGCATTGTTGAACAGGGACCGTGACCGTTGAAAAGCAAAAACCTTAACAACTTAATTGCTCCAAAGTAATAGCTGCATCTTTGCTTGCAACGTTTAACAAGATGCGTATCACTGCTTTTGCAGTTCCTCGTGCAAATCCAAATGCCTTCAAAGGTGCCTTTCTCCTAGGCATAGACATTGGCCAGTCACCAGCTCCAACACCAGATATCTGGGTCCTGCAGGCAGGTCGCACATTGGTGCTTCAGCAAAGCAAGAGGAGCAGCCCCTTTAAAAGGGAGGCCCACTGCAGGAATAGGTCTGGCACTCCAGTAAAGAGCAGGAATAAAAACATCAAACAAGTTCTATCAGGATAAGGCTGGATCATGTTAATTATGAGCCTACATAAACATTTAAGATTATGCATGACTGTCAACACACAATGGGCCATCCCTGTCATTAGCGGAAGGCTTGGACACGGCTCAAGTATAGAAACTTGCATTCTCAGCTTGTGCAATAACTTATTTGTTCATTTTAAGTCAATATAAACTGCCTCCAGCCCTCCTTAGGTTCGCCTGTCCCTAAACGACTTTCCTCACTCTTCGTGTATTCCTCTGTAATACTATGGGGATCGTCATTGTAATGGCTTCGAAAGAAATCCCAACAAGTAGGAAGACTCCTCCATTTGAAGCAACGCGCTATCAGTGCACCCTGTCACTGGCAGCCTTATTTGTCTCCTGAAAGACCCACCCCAGAGCCACAGCCCAGCTCGCTGTCTGCACCGCGTCCAAAATAAACAGGTAGGTTTTGTTGTCCGAGAGAACAGGTAGGTGTGTAATTTAGGTCCAGATTTTGCTCTGCAGCACTTGTGTTAAATACTCTGGAGATCACATTTGCAACGCCAAATCTCTGTGTTTAACCTGCACACCGTGTATTTGTCAGTGTAAGAAGTAGTATTTTCCAGTTCATTTGGGTGAGCCCGAAGAATGAGTTAAACTGAGCTTCAGATAATGTTGGTTCATGAATCGGCATGAAACTTTTCACGCCAATGGATTAAAGCCAAAGCCGCTTTTCTGTTTGACTCCATCAGCACTTTGTTCCTGTTACCACCTAAACCGCCAGGCTCCAATTTTGGCAGTTCTGTTACACAGAAGGGCCCGGCATCTCTGGATGGGATGCGTTTTGTGCTTTCCGCCATCACTGCTAACCACGTGTCTTTGTTAACAAATGCCTTCAGCTCCTCAAGCTCTTTATTAAGATCTGGATCCCACGAATACTTGGCATCTTCACAGTCTTGCTTGGCAATTGATGATTCAAACAGCCACGTCAGACACGAACTCCCTCACGTACTCCTCTGTTCTCAGAGGCTTTGCACCACCTCCCTGTGTGCCAGAGCACCGACCATCACACCTCCTCCCTGCCTCCATGCCACCCCAGCTTCTCACCCGCTTGTTTTGGTTGAACAAAACCCTAACACCCTTTTACTTTATATCTAGCAGTTATTGGCAACGCTGCTTGGAGCCTCTACTGATCTTCTGGTTTCCCCCAGTTCTATCATTTAGGGTGTTCATGCAACAGGGGTATAGCCCTTACCTTGACAAAAGCTACTAGACTGCAACCAAATGGACATACAAATACTCTCTCCAAAACCAGTTATGTTGGATCTATCACAGCCTAATCGCATCTCCCAAACTTTGGTACTCCAAGCACCGGAAAAGGTTTAGCTGTGTGCCTTTCTCCACAGCACATCCTTTATGAGTTTGTTCTTATACACTTAACTTTTACTCCCTATTTGATAAGAACATTTGCATAATTTACGAAAAAACTCCACTGACTACATGGCAAGTTCACTTTTCTGGGTTTCCTTCCTTACTTCTCCAGTGGTTCACAGTAATTAACTTAGCTCCCAAAACTACCTATTTTACTAGGTAGCGTAAGTCATTAAAAGTTTCCTTATGCCTGCGAAAACATCCCTTAATTCTTCCTCAGTTGTTTTTGTCCCTTTTCCTCCAGGGGATACGCTACCCTAGACTAGATGGATCTTTTGCTGCAAGTGCTCATTGCCCAGGAGGAATTCCCCCAGCTGGCAGCACTGCCATCCTCTGCCCAGTGTTACACACAGGTATCCCTCTGTCCCTGCATGCAACCACTCTGTTGTGACATGTGGCGTAACCAAATCTTACCTGAAAAAGCATAAGTATTAGTGCCTGGAGCGATTTGGTTTTAGACTATGCAAAAATCTATGTTCAAAAGATCCCTTCTGTATACCATGCACTTGAAAAAACTTCATAAGCATCAAAATCTAAAGCCATGCTTTTCACATACCTATATAAAATGTGTGTTTATGTGCATATATTTAGATAATTGTATATGATTAAACTTTTTTCCTCCACAAAAAAAACCAGTTTCTGAAGCAGAATAAATAGCATCGATTTGCCGAAGTATGATCCAACAGCAACTCCTCTCACAAATGCTTTTTATTCTTAGTGCAGGGAAATTATTTCAGTCTGGAGACTATAAGACTCCTTTGTAATCTAAAGTATTTGATTAGGTTTCTTTTCACATTCAGTAACTTCAAATGTGACTAAGTGACATGCTGTTGAAAGCTTTACACAGCTAGCAATACCTCTACTGCTTACTGTCCTAGACATCGAAACCATGACTGTCACCAGTAGGTTTGCCTTCATACATCAGGAGTGAGCTTAATGTGGTTATATAAAGCTTAGCACTTTAACATTAGCCTAAAAATAAGCTGCTGATTTAACATGATTTAAGCACAAAGATTTCAAAGCACTGAGAGCAAGATCAATATGGGCCTGCAAGGCAAGCTTTTTGTACTTTCACTAGCCGTCACCCACCAGGCTGATGACTATACATGGCAAGTGGTCCATATAATGCTGAAGAGAGTATCTCCATCATAAATACTGTGAGCCTGTGCTCTGAGCTACCCTCCCATGCCCTTCCTTCATTTACATGCAACTGCTAAGGTTTGCCTTTAAGTCTTCCCATTTGTTTGCTTGATTCCAATTATAACTAAATTTGACACCGAAACTTAAACAATATGGTTCAGGCAAGTGAACTATGTTGAACAACAATGCAATCCAGAACTGGATGCTTAACTGTAAGCCAAGAACACACAATTTGAATAACGAAATCTTTTAAAGACAGGATTCAATTTTCATTGTATTTTTATTCTTGCTGCTTAATCAAACCCATACGGAAAACATTATGCTTAATGAAACTACAAAATTAATATTTCAACAGACCAGCCCATGCACTAAGCATAAGTTGAACAGGTTATTTTAAAATATTTTCGGAAAAGACTTTTATGAGAGAAGTACCTCCTGCAGGCTTGAGCCTGCTTTCTCTTCTCTTCCAAGAGCGAGCAGCCCTCCTTGACCACCAAGCTTTGCCTCCATGCACTATTCTCTGCTTTTCGATTCTGACTCAGGTTTGGCTGGTTGAGAACACATCAGGTCGGAAATCAAAGCTGCCATCATCCATGTATTTCCTCACACAGTCACGATGCTGTTGTCTGAAACTTCTACCTTGGAGGACTTGTGGGCCTCCCCTCCCTCCTTAGGGCTTTATTGATATCAATTGTTTACTGTGCAAGGGTTAAGCACAGCTCTGCTTTCTTGGCAGTGCTCTGTGGAGCCTCTTGCTCTCTAAAGATAGTTAATTATCATTTGTTTGCCAACAACAACTGTTTGGGTACTGTGGGTCCTCATTGGTTTAGCTTAGTTAACCATATTTGAAAGAATGCATTTCTACAGCACCAGGAAAAGCCCTAAGAACCCAGAATCTAAAGTCCACTATAATTTTCAAGTTAATGCATAGCATAAATTAAAAGGCTGTATTATATAGCTACAGTAGTTTATGAACATTATGTTTCAGGTACTTGTTAAAGAATCTCAAGAGGCACAGGCTCCTTTCACACGGCGCAATTATATATAAAGCTCCTGAATTAGTTTGGTCAATGTACAGTCTGGCAGTTTAAGTTTAACATCTCGGAAGGCACTTGCCACATCGCTATCACATGGACACCAAAGTTCACAGCAGAACCTACACCTCGCTCCTCTGGTGATGTGCATGGCCTCTTCCACCCACCACCCCCTGCCTTCTCCTCTCCCCCTTTCCACTTCTCTCCCCAGCTGCACTCACATCTCCTTCTTCCTCCTGGTCCCCCAAGCCTGCAGGAGAGGGCAGTACATCACACAGCAGCAGCAAAGCAAACATGCTCCAGTATATTTGTGCTTCAAGGCAAGGACTACAGGAGTTTACCTTTAGCAGCTAGTGTGAAATGCACCTTTTCACCAAGGCCTGCTCTACACTATCAGCTTCTTGCCTTAATGGCTGTATGTGGAGGATATAGCGATGCGACTCCTTGGAGACTAAACACGAGCGACCTTGACATGGCAGCAGTGCAGCCAGGCAGATATTCCTTATCATTATTTGAAGCCCTCATGCCTACCTGACACTACTTGGCAAGGGGAAAAACACCAACGAAAGCTCCTTTAGCCTTCAACTGCAGCAAATCCTCACCTCAGCAACACTTCTGCCCCAGCAAGGTTCTTCCCTACTAGAGGGGTGAAGGAATTTACCACTGCCTGCCATGACTTTCAGCACAGGTTAACTTCCCCTGCTGAAGGGCCAAGGCGGCAAGGCACAAGTCTCACCAGCACTGTACTGTTTCATTACGAGCTCCATCCACATTAGGAACGTTTTTGTCAGTCCATAAACACCACTGCACTTGGAAAGCCTTACACAAAAGAAATCTCTGAGCTTCAGTTGCTTCCTCTCTCGGGCCCAGCCATGACTGAAAGGCAAAACCCACTACTTGTAAGACATTAAGAGTTGCCCAGGAAAGTGAAAATTCCTCTCCATTAAACACATTTAATCCCATACTTCACTACTTATTAACGTTAAAACAATAATGTACCTCTTCTGAGAGGATTCAACTTTTGTTTTATATAATCAGGCCTCAAATCAAGCCAATTAACACACTTGAGTCAAAGGTGAACACTATGTGCTTTACATTACATTTATTCAGATTAATATTGATCTTCTGTAGCCCTTCTCTCCCTCTGCCCTCTGTTTTACAAATTAAAGGATTACTCATGTGACAATAAGCAGCAATGGAAGAAACTGTGGGATGGGGAGAAGACAGCAGGAAAGATAAAATGTTTTTCTGGGTATAAAGTTAGGAAAAGAACCGTGGAATCACAGAATGATAGAGGTTGGAAAGTACCTCTGGTCGTTATCTGATCCAACCCCACCGTCAAGAAGCGCCACCTACAGCAGGTTGCCTTGGACCGTGTCCAGATGGCTTCTGAATATTTTCAAGGATGAAGTCTCCACAGCCTCTCTAGGCATCCTGTGCCCATGCTTGGTCACCCTCAGAGTGAAAAAGTGTTTCTTGATGTTCAGAGGCCTGTGTTTCAGTTTGTGAAAGAATAAACTAGGGCATGAGAGCCGATAGCTGTATCTACATCCATTTCGCCAAACTAAGACCATCCTTTCTCTGCGTCTTCCAGGGAAGTAGCACCTGAAGGAACTGTTTGTCAGTCACAATTTTGGGACGTGCTAACGGGACCTGAGAATCAGTACAGCAGAAGCGACAGCACTCACTGCGACTGAGCTTACTGCCTACATATGAATTTATACACCTCCAAGTAACTCAGCTGCCAAAATGCAGAGTATTAAACAGCTTCTGCTTGCCTGAGTACGACTACTCACACAACTTAAAATATGCTGTTGCTCATTAGTTTCAGTCTCTTGAAGTGTTAATGATGTTTCCACAACTACTGCCCCTGCAAGTTACTACGAAACACATTAAGGATTTTACTGCACAAACTGATCAACATTTAGTATTGATATTTACTTTTATTAAAAGCAGAAAAGCATCATTTTACTACAGCTGAAGAACACTAACAGGAGCTCTGCCGGAGACCAAGTGTGGTGCAAAAATGTAGTTTCCAAAACTCAACAGGTAAGAACTATCCAATAGGGTAAAAACTACCGTTGCACGAAAAGGCAATATTGCCTCACAGCCCAACTGAACTCAAAGTAAAGCGACAACCATTCATCAATAGCCTAATGCTATTTTCTCATAATGCTCAGAACTTCATATACTCAGTTCAGAAAGTTCTTATATATATACAAAAAATTGAGCAAGTAATTACTTTTGTGTTGGCTATATGAAGCGAAGTTTCAGCTCCCTGCTTCCGCAGTTAATTAGGATGAGCTTCAGTGCAACACTTCTAATACCGTTAAGTACAAATTCAACTGCACTGAGCTATTTTCAATAGCACAAGCACCAGTACTCCAAAAAATAAACCTTGGTCATAGCAGAGATTATTTCTAGAGTACAGTAAGCACGACTGGCATGTGGTTGAGTTCCTAGCCTGCCTGTTACTCAAAGCAAGAAAATAGCCTTATTTGAATGGCATTTCCCAAGCTTTCCTAACTTCTACTTTCCTCCCAAAATAAAACAGAAACTAAACTTGGGATTGTTTAGCAGTTCCAGCTTCCACTCACTTTTAGCCCAATGCCTTATTTCTACCAGGAGCAGGCTCACCTCCTCCAGCTCCAACTACAAGGCAAATCCTTCACTGCCCAGTGCCACTGACCTACCTCAAGCGCTACAACTCTCCCATTCTGCACCTGACAGGCACACGTGGCCTTGTGCTGGTAACTTAGGTAAAATGCAAAATACTTCTATCCTGCTGTCCAAAGATTTAGAGCAAAGGCCATCTCTACCACCAAAAGTCCAATAAGCGACCCGCTGCTCTGGGTGGGTTTTCAGGGCACTTCAGTCTACATGGATCCAGAGAAGTTTCTTGACCATAGCTGCCCAGGCAGCAGATAAATATAAATATCCCCGTGGTGTTTTGGAGTCAGCTCGTGACTTCCAATACTTCAGTTGTATTTCATTGGACTCTATGGTCTATTTATAAATTGTTTATCATACAGTTGCTAGAAGACAGCAAGTCTACCTCTGTTTCTAGTAAAACTTTACAAGTTAGTTCTATGAAAACACACATGAAAAACTTGTCCTTTTTATTTTTTGACAGCATTTTTGGATACCAGGTACAAAAGTTAAAGTTTTTGCTTAAAACTCCACCAGCTCAAGATCAGATCTCTGAAAGCTAAAGCAAGCACATTCCTCAAGTCCATCAGGTCCAGTGTCACCCTGAGACTAACCAGCTACAGGCTGTGCAGCTTGCCTTTACTCCGTATTCCCCTGTGCTCTTATTCTCCCCATCACAAAGCAGACTGAAGTGGCTGCCATTTAACATGCACTGCTGGAGTGACAAGGAGGCAGCGTGCAAGACACAACTAAATCTTAGGATTGTAAGGAGATCCTGACGTAGAAAAGACAAAAACACACGAGATAAAAAGAGACATTTTAGAAGCACGGAAGTTAAATTCTGAATTCAAACTTCAGCACCTATGCAGAGAGTTCCGGCATACACGTACAGCTGGATCAATACACGCACAGAGTCTAGGCCGTGCTCAGATGTGTTCAGCCTCAACCTTCAGAATACTTGACAGCAAACTTCTTTCCTGTTCTCCAGCTTGCAGAACAATAAATAGCTTGGTAATATTTCCTTTGCCTCTACCCCTTCAAATAACAGACCTGTACTATTTTGGAAATTCGTGTAATTTACTCAGCATGCTCATTTGCCACTCTTCCAATGAGGAAGGGACCGTAATTGGAACAGACACTCTAAAGCATCAAAAAGCACCAAAAAATTAAGCAGCAATTGAGAGTATGCCTCTAGTGATGTACTGCCTAGCAGAGAAGCAGAAGATGCCAAGAAGTCATTGGAAAATAAGTTGTATCAATGCAGTTATACAGTTTGACATTCAGACTTTATTTTAAACAGCAACACCAGGGCTTTCTGCTTCCAATTCCTGCACCATCTTAATCAAACACTACTCTTAAAAGGTTAGTCAAAACTCTTCATCGCCCATTCAAGGCCCCAAGTACCACTACACACCTCAAGCTTGCTTTCAAGCGTCTTACACTGCAAGGAAGTGAGAAAGTTCAAATGCCAGGGGACTATTCGATTGCATACATTTCAGTGGAAGAATAAAGCACAAAATCGAAAGCATTGAGTAATTTTCTAGTCCCACCTGAAGGCCACATGATTTCCTGTATCAAAGCAGAAATGTCACCAAAAGGTCACTATTCAAGTATTACTTGTAGGACAGGAGGTACAACATGCTGCAGATGTGTGGCAAAGACAAATGAGAGGTACCAGGAGGCCAAGTGTTACTCACCTTGCCTTCACAGCTGGTCAGCTTGACCACCAGGGAACTAAAGCAGGCAGAAAATTGGCTCCAGCTGAAAGATGTTGAGAGAAAGCAGATGAAGAGTTCATTCCCACCACAGCTGGACACAGGTTTGCTACCTGCCATGACATCCAGTCCAGTGCAACAGGCTTCAGGGTCTGGACCCCCTATTCCAGGCTGAATTTACACTGAACTAAGCTAAGATCCAAACATGTTATACCCACCCTGAAAGAGTAAGTGTATGCTCCAGTCTGTGGGTTTCCAGAACTGTAAGCACCTATACAGAGTTTTAACCACCAAATCTGAGTCTCTAAGAAGCCTTTATAAGGCCTACTGCCACCCCCACCCCCCCAAAAAAAAAGTCATCTATTTAGTACAAAAATTGGAAACTGCAATTTGCATTACATATCCTGCTAGGCAGGAACCACCCCTAAATTAAATACAGTGGGACTTTAGCCCTGACAGTACAAGGTGTTTCCCTATAACTGCACTGATTAAACAGTTGCAGACACCAGACTTCCAAGTCCTTTTTAGCAGACGTCACACTGTACAACATAAAGCAGCAGGCAATTGGCCAAAAATGGTTAGCAAAAAGGATTCCTTAAACCTCCAGCATCCAAATATAGCCCTAGCTGGTCACGTGGGCTGCCATACAGTAAGTGCTCCTCACTTTACCTACCCTTTGATTAAATGGTTTGAGCCAAAAAGCATGTACTTAGAATAGCATTTCAGTTTCCAGCCCAATTCCATGAACTGTATAATCTTCCTGTACCTTCCATGTTCAGATTGGCAGAGAAGAAAAGTTGATTTAGGTTTCTAGTGAGCCCAAAGGGGATCATTAGCTACAAAAAGCTAACAAAATATGAGACCTCTAACATATGTGTGTATACACACACAGAAATATATTTATGTGTATAAAAGCAGTGTATCTGCTATACAATGAAGCAACTGTGAGAGACTTACTTGCTAAGAAACTACAGCACACCCTGATTTTTAATTTTAAATAAGTCACCATACCTTACTCCACCTGACCTCTAGCAATTCCTGTTTTTCATCTTGCTCTCATCGTGATAAGAGCTGAGATCAGATGATTATGTCCACCTCACAAGAACTTCACAGCTGAGTTTATACACCAGGAAACTCTGCAAAGTTTCTGAAGAGAGACAGGCTGACTGTTGCCAGATTCCAACTTAAACTGAAAAAAAAAGAAGTTGAGTCTGGCCCCTTCTCAGCCCTTCCAGCCATTGTCCACATTCAATATAGTGCGGGTGTCAAATGTGGTTACACTAGAAAACCTTGCAACTGCACTAAAAAAATACAGGTGTCAGTTATCCTTCCAAAGCCTCCCCCTTGCACCAGAGAGGATGTATTGCAGTACTAACTTACAACAAGCCCTGTGATTTTTGCTGAGGCTTGAATTTAAGTCGGAGCTATCACTCAACAGAAGTTGAGGGGTTTGAGGGTTCTAAAGAGGAAAGAAGAGCTCAGGGTCACAAGGCAAGGCCTAAAGACTGAATTAGCACGCTTAACGCGCTGCATTAAGTGTGCATATCGGGCTGTATATCACAGGTTTTTGCTAAGAGCAGAAACTCTTTTATCCAACTCCAGTCCTTACTTAAGCCACTATTCTTTTACACACTTAAAACAAAGCACAGTTAGGCACAGTGTCGAGCACGTCCACACACCCATTACCAATGGAGCTGCACCGAGTCACCACAGCTGGTTTCACATTCACACCCACAGCCAGGCCAGCCTGACTGCACCGAAACAACCCTCCCATGCCCAGATGTTGCGCTATTTTTACCTTGGAAAAGGGGAAAAAAACCCCCCAAAAAAACCAAACTAAACAAACAAACAAAAAAAACCCCATCAAAACTTCAGAGCGGGAGGCCCACGGCAGCAGCAAAGACTTTATTCCCAGGCTGCCGGGCGCGGGTCGGGCTCACCGTCCCTCCCGGTGGGACAACCCGCAGTGACGTGTCCACCTGAGGCTCCCGGGGCCGCCGCCGCCACCGCCGGAGACAAAGTTCTGTAGTGCACTGACTGCTATCGTACCCAGAGTCGGAGTGTCACAGAACTTTGCTTCCGGAGGCTCCGAATCCTCCTTCCCGGTACCGGCACCGGGGCCGCCTGCCAGCGCGTTTCCCCGCCTGGGAAGGAAGGGAAGGGGCACAGGGTTAGCGGTGGTGGAAGGCACCCCCTTTCCTCCTCCTCCTCCCACCGCCCCCCCCCCCCCCGCGGCCCCGCTAACCGAGAAAGGCGATGAGAAGATATTTTAAATAAAGCCCCGCAAAAACACCACACACACACGCACCCCCCCCCCCCGCCGGGAGCTAACGGGCCGCGGCCGGCCGGAGAGGCTGCCGACGCTCCCGCTGACAGCCCCGCCGCCGCGGCCCTGAGGCGGCCCCGCCGCGGCAGCGCCCGCCACCTC
Organism: Chroicocephalus ridibundus; assembly: GCF_963924245.1. Classification (NCBI taxonomy): domain Eukaryota; kingdom Metazoa; phylum Chordata; class Aves; order Charadriiformes; family Laridae; genus Chroicocephalus; species Chroicocephalus ridibundus. The sequence continues at coordinate 36,850,892 of NC_086285.1, forward strand.
CCCCCCCCCTCCCACCCCCAAACCCCGGCTCCGCAGCCCCGACCGGCGGGCGGACGCCCCCCACCCCCGCCAGCCCTTCCCCTCGGCCCCCGCCGCCCAGCGCAACAGGTCCGCTCCGCCCCGCAGCCCCCCGCAGCGGCGGCCTCGTCTCGTCCGGCCGCGTCCCGTCGGTTGGTGGCGGTGGCCGGTGGCGCCCGCGCGCGCCCCGCCGTGCCGTGCCGTGCCGTGCCGCGCGCGCCGCGCCGCCGCTCCATCTTGACTTTTGCCGACGTGGAAATTTTGGGTTCGGGGGGGGACGAGCCGCGCTCTTATTGGCCGACGGCGGGCGGGGTCGGAGGTCACGGCTGCTGTCGCCGCTCCGCGCCAAAGCCGCCCGGCCCGCCGGCCACGCCCCCGCCACGCCCCGCCGGCCACGCCCACACAGGGGGCGGGGCCGCGCCGCGCCGCGCCGGCCCCGGTGGCCGTTGCGGCCGTTGGCGGCGGCGCTGAGGAGGGGGCGGCGGCGCACCGGCGGGTCCTCGCCGCCCTCCCCCCGCCTCCCGCCGCCTCGGCCTCCGGCAGCCGCTGCCCCCGGCCGGGGGGAGGCCGCGGGGGTGTGGAGGTGGCGGCGGGTCTCGGTGCGCCTCGCCGCCCGCGGCTTCTCGGCCGGGGAGGGCGAAGCAGCGCTTTCCCCCCACCCCCGGCGGAGGCGCGTAGGTCGGGTCCCGCCCTCGGCCGGGGGTGCTGGGCAGGCGGCCCCGGCGGCACCTGCGTGGCTGCGGCGGCGGGGGGCTCTCCCGGCACGCCTCCCGCGGGGGGGTTCTTCGGTGTAACGTGGTGGGGAGCTGCGGGGAGCGAGCCGCTCCTAAAATCACTTCTGGTGGCTTGGCTTCCCCCTGAGACAGCAGCCTGGAGCGTGGCGGGTGTGAGCAGGAGAAAATCTCGGGTGTTTGTAGTTCCTGCTTCGAATTTGAAGGATTTTGGAAAGAGCGTAACAGCTTTTGCTTGAAAGTGGTGTTTCCTCACCCTGAAAGAAAAGCCGAGGGGGGTCTGCTGTCTGAAGAGGGTGTTCTCTGCTCTCCTCTTGAGGAGGTGTCAGGACTTTGATAGGGCTATGTGGACCTCTGAGTACACTGTAGTACAAAATTCGCTGAGTAAAGATTTAAAAATAATAATTCCTGCAGTTTACATGGAATTAAAGCCATTAAAGTTAAGCCCATCTTGCTGATCAGCTTGTTCACTAGGCTCAGATGAAACTGGGTTTGAAGAACCGATGGGGGGTGAAGTTTGTGGTCACGTAGGTAGGCCTCAACTTGTAAGAGTGCTTTTGTACTTGAGGTGTTTATGAGTAGTCCCCGAGGAGCCGTCCATCCGCAGGAGGTCCCTGAGCCTGAAGGTGCGCAGCCCCGTCCTCCGGTGGTGTCACCGTGCAGGTGACCTCCAGCGCTCGTGTGGCCCTTGTCGTTGCAGGTTCACAGCGATGCCCGTTAATCCAAGCCTGTGGCTGTCACTGCGGTGTCTGAAAGGGAAATAAACTGAAAAATGCTTTGAAATATTTTATCTTTTTTTTAGTTTCTATAATTATTTTTTTATTGTTTAAAACGTAGTGTTTGGGGAAGGAGAACCTCAGAAGACTCTCTTTGAATACTTAAATTTTGTTTCCTCTTTTTTTAGCTCCTTTGTCTTCAGAACCAGAAATGGCAAGTCTTTCCTGAGCCTTTCTGGTGTGTTTATGAAGCCTGTTCCTCCCTGGCTGCGCCTTCACCATGATGTTCAGTCTCTAGCCTTTTGCTGCCGTTTTCCCTGTGTACTATTCTTTCCCACCTTCCCGTTCCCCTCTATTCCTGCTCCCGCAGCATACCACCCCTCTGCTAGGCCATGGAGTCGGCCTCAGCTGTGCCGTTGCCACTCAGCTGTGTGTACGGGAATATTGATTTTACAGTGTGTATGCTCTGCGAAAAAAAGATAAAAAAAAAAATCAATATTTCAGTAGATTGGGCAGAGCGTGTGGCGGTGTAACGGAGCCCAGCCGGCTAATGTAACATGCAGGGGTCCTCCTTCAGAGATTGAGGTCAGTCAGAAAATGGAAATGTGTTTTCTTATTTTATTGTCTGTTTCAGATTTAATGTGTGTGTTTATGTTCTAGTGTTTAACTTACAGCAGGGCATACAGTTACTTTGAAGTCATATCCAACAGAATGTCACAGGTTGCAGGCGACATACACAAAAAAGCACGCCTCAGGCGTACAATCCATTTTTTAGAGCTTAATAAACCCCCTCTTCCCCTTACTCATATGTCTATCAAACAACTGTTGCGAGGAAAAATTAATAATTTTTGTTTCTGCAAATAAAAAAATCACTTTCCATTGTTTGGTGCAGACTTGGGTTCTGATTATGTAATGAAACACACAGTGCTTTAATGAACTCTGATACAGCGGCATGTATCGATGAGTGTCATAAAATGAGTATAAGTGAAAAGAATGAGGGAGGAGAAATAACGAATGTATGACACAAAACCAGAGTAAAAACTCCCATTGATTTTAATGGACCTGGGATTTCAGCCAGAATGTTCTCTATGATACACTATCCGCTTTTTAAACCGTTGCATCATGCCTTAAAATTTAGCAAAAGTACTTGAAATGACATGTGAAACCACTGCATTCTCAGGCTCAGTGTCAAGATTAGCGCAGGCTAGCTATTGTTTCACAGCTCTGGAGAGGCTTGATACAGCTTTATCTTCACTTAATAATTTTATCTTCTGTTTTTGTCGGAGGCTATTTCTCATCTACCAAAACCTCTCACTGCAGCAGTGAGTACAGATCTATACAATGGGCAGAGGAGTGAGTATTATGTTTGTGAACGTTACAATACTTTTGTGCTGAATAGCGTGCATTTAGAGATGCTACATGTTCGGTAAAAAGGCAAAGCTATTTATTCTTCTGTTACTTGCATTGTTAGTTGGAGACTTTGATTTGGCAGTCGTGGCTGGTGAGGCACGCAAGGCTGGAGTGGTAATGTCTTCTTTCAGCTACAACTCCGGTTTAGGACATGACTCATGTAGAAGGCTTCCAAATGTAAAATACTGCTACCTACAGATGCATTCTGTACTGGGTTTTCTCAAAAGTCCGTTGATTTTCTTCAGTGACTGACCGCTGATTTCCAATATGCTTATGTTTCACTATTCTGAAAAAGTATTTGTTGCTCTCAAGCATGGAGGTTTGTTTTTTTTTTCCTTATAGAAAACTGTTCATTTTAACATTTTTTAAAAGTTCATTAAGAAATCAAATGCAAAAGGAATGGTAATAATACTTAGTGTTAACCAGTTACTGGCAACCTGTGCACTTAACCACGCTCTTAAAAGTGTACTTCGAGACATGCAATATGTCAGTATGTTCAAATGTATTTTAGGTATAGTTTAAAAAATAGTGCAATAATGTAGAATGTAAAATGTATTTTAAACACTATGATATAATTTTATTTAATTCTAGAACGGTTTTTCCTAGTATTAGTATGATAAACTGCAGTAAAAATATTATTCCAATTTAAATTATAATGTAAAACTCGTAGCTGAAGATTAAGGAATTATTATTAGGGTTGCATTTTACTTTAAGAATCCATCTGCTTTGGCAGAATGCTGCCAACTAAGAAGATTCAAGAAGGTGGTAACTGCACAAGACAAGGCAAAAGCACATGATACAGACGACCAAGCTGTGACTTTTTTGTGAAGTAAGGAAAAACAATATTTCACAGAATATTAGCCTTAACTTAAAAGGTGGGAGAGTTTTATGATAGAATTTACTTTTCGTATGAAGAGAAGACTGTTTTCCAAGGATCCTTCTTTGGCAGCTTTGTGAAATAGCAAATTGGGTTTTGTTTTTTTTTGTTTTGTTTAGTTTTGGGGGTTTTGCATTTTGAAAAAATTAGTACATTATAAGAATTAATATTTAACTTGAAACTCTAGTTGTGCAGGATGGAAAATTAATTCTCTGATTAGTGGGAGAACTTTTATGGTATTCATACAATAAATAAAGACTTGGTCATAAACATCAATCAATATTATAGAATGTTTTAAAACAAATGTAAACAATTTATATTATGACAATTTGTAGCACTGCTTATTGATAAAAAAAAATTATACATACAAACTCAGTGGCATATCATTCTAATTCTTAGTTGGTTATTATCTGAGATTGCTCTTGATTAAATATGATTTGTGTTGTATCTGTGTAATTCTGTACTTCATTACTATAATAAATGTGCATTAAAACTGCATTATAATGTCCTAATTGTGAAATTGCCATTGAGTAAATTAAGGTTATGAGCACTGTAATGCAGTTTTTTACCAAAATGTTATATTTCCTAGTGCTTAAATTTCCTTGCATCTTAGAATCATAAAATTAGTTGCTAAAGTTAATAAATAATGATAGATAGTCTAAGCAAGTCAGCAGCAATTCAGGGAATAGAATTCAGGTTTCCTGAGTTCTCACTGTCTCTCTAAAAAGGAGACAAAGACTATGCCTCCTTCTCTAATTGTAGAGGTAAGTGACTGATAGAAATATAATTTTGTTAGAATCTGAACGTCACAAAATAAGACAAGATCAAGTGTCAAAATAAAATTTCAAGATACAAGGACATAACTTAACGAACTTTCATGCAAGTCCAGTGGAAATCTTTCTATTGACCTTAATAAATTTTTTTCAATTTGTAACGTGCTGGCATCAAGGGTATGAATAGCCCCATTAGTTAAGTAACTAGTGCTTTTTGCTCATTAACATCTTGTAGTTTAGAAATTTGCAGAATTAACCCCTAGATGTCTCCTAAAAGCCCACAAAGCTTCAGAAGGACTTCATATGAGTTACAGATTCCAAACGGAGTGACTCAGTCATCTGCATTTTTAAGATAACGGATCTGCAAGGTGATCGCTGCTGGGTTGGTGTAAGAGTATCTGCAAAACATTAGTATTTTGGAGAACAATATAAATTTCAAAATTTGCTTTTGTTGTGCATTAAAATCAAACTAGGACCTTCCTGAAAAAATGCCGAAATGGACATACAAAGAACTCGGTGCGAATATTCCCTTTTACCCTGTCTGAAGCTGTTCAGCTGCGCGTAGCTGGCCCAGAAAGACATTAACATGCTGAATCAATGGGATTTGAACCTCTCTTGCCCATATCCCCCAGGGAATGCCTGAACGCTGAGCAGCCATCTATTTTGAGGAAAAGAAGGGAAAGTTTGTCTTTCGCTTTTTTTCTTCCTAGAAATTAACTTCTGAATCTGAGAAGCCTTCTTACTGGAACAAATACTTTCCCACAAAAAGGTTCCGTTTCAGCAAGTCAGCATTTTCGGATGCAAACAAATATATTGTGGGAAAATTCCCAACAAGCTTTGCTTTGGAGTCCTTCGGAAAAAACCATGCGAGGGAGAATTGTTGGAATGGCATTTACAAAGGGATACGCATACGTTCCTTTATAGAGTCCAAATAAAGTGACATGGTGGTATCTAGGACAAAGACTTGAAGGAATTTAACCTTTCGTTTTTAGGGCAGTAGAAATCCCTGCTACAAGAAAAATCAGACAGAGATAAATAAACAACCAAATTCTGTACCGTCCACCACAAGCCATGGTTTAATCCGTTTATAACCACTTTTATGGAGATTGTGCTGGAGCTCCTGGGCAGATTCCGCAGGACCAGAGCTGAGATGTAGCAACCAAGAGGTTATTGACATAAGAGGCCCAACTTTCTTGAACGATGTGTCCTAGAAATGGAAACCAAGGGTCATCTTGCTCAGACTGGTGAAGAGCTACTTACGTAAGTAGTCTCACTGAATTCAAACCTGTCCTAAAAAGGCACTTAACGATCTTCTGGCTGCAACAATGTGAAAAGAAGGCAAATAAGTAGAACGAGAACCGTTCAGGCTGTAGTCAAATGCTTCTTGCAGAAATGTCTGGGGCAGTCATGGAGTTACCTGCTTCATCCATCTGCCCCTCATTGGCAATTTGAACTAACCCATGTGCTTTCACGGTGATGGAGAGAAGAACTTGCATAGACCATTCCTGGGGTGGAAGCTGTAAAGCCTGATGCCATCACTGCCATTTCTCCGGTGGGCATCTGTCTGTGGCCTTGGTATTTGATTGCAACTTTTCCTCAAGCCTAGCAAATTGCAACTGGTGACCTTCAAGGCTGAGGGAAAGAATTCATGTGGCAAAACTTAATGAATAGATTATCAGTAATGCAACTGGCAACTGCAGACTAGCTGAGAGTGCAAAGAATGTTAAAGGAAGTCACCCCCTCCGCCCTGCACGCACATTTTTCTGGGCCGTTTTAATAAAGAGACAAAAGTAGTGTCATTTGCAGATGCTAGTCTTGTATGGAAGTTGGGGAAGCATTTGGGAAAGAAAAACTCTTCTTACATACTGAATAACCAAAGAAGATAGAGGGTGGTAGAAAAAGCACACATGACAGTTGTGTTGTGTGACAGTTTTTGTTATCTTCCAGACTTGTTGCCTGGCAAATCCCTTCTTTTTTCTCTTTTTTTTTTTCCCCTTAATTTTTGGGGTCTTATACACAGCTCACCCCTCAAGGCACAAGCACAAATACTAACTGAAACTTACTTGCTATGTATCCAAAGCACTAAAATACTAGGTAGTAACTACTATTTACAAATATTTTTTAAAATAATATTTAACTTAGAAATATCCAGTGAACACTTACTTGATAAAAATCAGAATATCTCTACCACATTTATTTCATTTCTACTATCTATATCAAAGCATGAATTTGGGGAAGATAGGGTTATTCAAGGAAAAGAAACTGAATCTGTAGCAGAAAAGCCCTTTCCTTGGTCTCCTTAAACACATACGTGAAGAATTATCAAGCAATCCTATGACACAGAGGCATTTGATTAGGAAAGACCTGCTCTAACGGAAAGGCTTTAGTTAGCTCAGGGATGGGAGAGATGCTACACTTCCCTATGAACCCCAGAGCTGTGGGATCTTCTGGTCATTCCAGTTCTAGCTTCCTCGGAGGCTGTCGCTGTGCTGAACGCTCGGCAGCTTCAGAATTCACCCAGGATACAGCCTGGTTACTCCAGGAGGTACCCAGCTCCATGAGCCATGTTTAAAACATCAGCTCCTGTCTCAGAGGTAACAGGCTGGGCATGGTGACTCGAAGTCCCACTGAAATAAGTGTTGTACAACCAGCCTTCAGAGACCATCTGTACCTCCTCCAGAACACTATGGCTTTTCGAAACAGTCTGGAAAGAGGAAGCGCACTCATCTCACCTCCTGGGAATTTCTGAAGAATACAGTTCAAAAGTTTCCGCTTCCACTATTTCCTTATTCTAAAGAAGAAAAAGTGTCTTTGTCCTGTCCAAGTCTTGAGGAGATGAAACGGAGTTTGTCACCTTAGGTTCAGAACATTAACGATCACTTAGACTTTCACCTCTGCTCAGGAGTGATTTATGGCTTTCACCTTGCAGGACACACAATTCAAATCACCATCTGCTACGTTCACAGGAAGAATCTTCGGGCCAAATCGTTACGGCAACCCATTACTCCTCCGGCTTTCTACACCACCAGGAAACGTCAGCGAATGCCAAGCTTTTGCAACGGCAAACAAAGGGAAATGGGTATTCGTATCTACCATTACTTTCATAATTGGTTGAACAGGGAAAAAACAATCTTACCAGGAAATCCTCACAAGTCTGAACTACATCTATCAGCCTTGTTTGCTTGCCAGTTCTTCTGATGAACCACAGGAAATATATTCCAACTCCAGCACAGATTGTTCGGAGGAGACAAGATAGGCTCATTAGCTCTGTGACCTACAGGCAGTAGGCACACACACACAAAACGTTCAGCCTTTGGATGGGGCAGCGCAGATGCAACCCAATGGGCTTGCCTGGCACGACTGGGTTGTGTGTTCGTGTTTATGTTGATCATATAACCCTGGCTGGGTTTCCTTATCAATGCATGCGTGACCTCGATAGAGCAGGCTGTTAGATCCCAGGCTCTCGTGCATGACAAACCCGGATAGCGCAGGTTCCCCTGCATGCAGCTTCCCAAAGAACTGGATTTCTTCTGTGCTGGAGGGTAAGTAACTCTTCAGTAAAAACACTAATTGATGCACTGATAACTTATTAGTAGAGTCACTCAAAAGAGTGGTGGAATTGCTGGACAGCATTTCCTAGGCATAGTAAGCCACAGTTAGAGCGTGTCTTTGTTTTTACAAATACATGATTTTGTCAAAGCTATCTGTGCAACACACCGTGAAATGCATTTAAATAAATAATATGAAGAACTGAACAGTATGTTTAAAATGAAATACATCAGAAGGTAAATGAGGTATATTCAATGGTTCTGAAGGTTTCTGTTCCCTCCAGTTAAATTTTCTATCAAATAGAGAATTTTACTGCATTTATTGGTTTGTTGTCTATAAAACGTTTAGCAAATTTATATATGCCCTACTCAGCTGCTTTCAAATAAAGGAGTTACAAGCTGTCTGACTAAAGGATTTATTTTTTTTTCTCACTGAAATCCACAGGAAGATGTCTGTCAACTTCATTAAGAGAAGGAAGAAAACTTTATAAAAGTCTCCTTTTGAAACTGATTGCCGGGAGTCCTGTACTGTAAGAAAAATGTTGCTCTCTAGATCCCACCGTGGCGCTCTGCTAATTTTATGAGTTTAGGAATAGCCTGTCAAAATTCTGAGACACACGGGGGTCCTAATCATGAGCAGCTTGTTCCAGCGAGAATCGTATTTCTTACGTCGAAGGACAGCAGTGGGAAAAGTGCCTCATTTGCACCTCACAGAAAATGTGCTTTTCCTCCCTGATTTCTCAGCCGAATGCAACAGGAGACTTCCTCTGGCCCTTAGCAACAGCCCTGAGTGAGGGCCGGCAGAGAAGAGCAAGGAGCAAAGCCAGGACTAGCAAAGAGCTATTGATTCGTCAATGAAAGAGAACATTTTCTGAAATAAAAAAAAAAAATCAGCGAGTCACAATAAGTCTAGGACAAGTCTAACTTTAGTGACTAGAAGTAAAAAGGACAGGCAACTTAAATTGACATTGATCTTCCTGGCATTCCAAGGGTAATATTTTCATTATGATAAAATGTTCTATAACAACCCCTCCGGTGAATTGGGCACAAGCATGCTTTTCTTCTACATTGGTGCTGCCTATCTTCCTGTTCCACCTATTTTTATACCATTAAAAAAATATTTGTTTAGGCAATGCAAACAAAATCCCCCACTTCCATGTGTTTAAGTTCCCTTGCCGTTTATGCTATAATACAGTACAGGAGCAATGAGACAGCTGAGAATTTTGTTTCAAACCAGTTTGCTGATTTTGTCTCCTTTTCAGTCTCCATTCAGAAAAACAACCCTAAAACTTGCCCAAAATGTTTGTAAGCGTATAGGACCTGGATACAGGTTCTCCAGCACCCTTCCCAACAAGCACATGGGTGGAGGTACATACATAAATACAAACACACTTATGTAGGTGGACAGACAAATGTGTTTTGTCCACAGAAGTATTTTTGTGTATGCTAATACAGAATAATCAATAAAAAGGTTTTTCTATATATGTATAAAAAAATATACAAAAGCTTTTTCAAACATTTTTAAACTTTGGTCCTCAAAAGTTAAGACGGGAAAAGATGGAATTACAAATAACCCCCATGGATTCTCATCTTGTATAAATTTCCACGGGTTTTTTTGTCCGTCTTCATCAGGCAATAATTCATCTCACTAATATTTTTCGTAGCAGGGAAACGGTTTGTGTGCCTTTCAACACTGCTCCAACGATATATAGTAGAATTACATGACAAAATGTATTGGTAGCAGATATATAACTATTACTTGTTATTCTAAAGTATCAACAGTGCATTCATGGGCTGCACAAAAGACAGTCTCTGATTGAAGCCCTGTAGAGTCTCTGTGAAGATTTATGTGATTTTTTTTTTTTTCCCCGCAGCTTATGATGTGGCAGAATGACCAGTTTATGATGTGGGTGGAACTTTGTTCAACACATGAAAATGCCTCCGCTCTCCAGATTCTGTTCTCCTGTGGTAGGCAGTAATGCTTTCTGCCCTCCATATGGCCACCATGTGCCAGCAGACACCAAATTGGTGTGTGGGTTAAATGTAAAATAACCACAAGAGCTCCTGAGCCAATAATTACAAAGCTCCTTTTGATATGGTTAGCGTATCATTATCTGTACTGTGCAATAATAAAACAGAGCTCATGTTGTCCCCCTCTTCTCCTTCAGTAGCCGGGGAGCTTACTGCAAAATTACCACACATAATTGATGTCCACGAAATGCTTTTAGGAATTGTCGTAGCAGCAGCAAAAAACACACCAAGTTCTCGGTTCTAATTAGGCATTAACTTGAATAAAATGCTGGCGGGGAAAAAAAAGGCTTATTCTGTGCATTCACTAAAGGCATGTATCTTGCATCCTGTTCTGAGTTGGCCGGTCTCTGGGGTAGATCAGCTGGTGTGGAGAGCTTCTCAGATGCTTAAGAAGTCCCTCTGTCCATTTGAAGCCTAAATTATCAATTTTTAGCGCTCAGTACCTGTGTGTACAAGGAACACGCCGGTCTGTAAACAGTGCTAGTTTCCCACTTCTTTCCAGGTGCAGTTCAACACTTGGATGTGAGGTATTTTATGATTTTGGCCTTGACACAAGTAGCTCAAAAACTAGCCTCTGTGCTTTTACCCAACAGCTGAGATAAGCTGGGATTCAGAAGCTAATGTTTTCTGGATATGCCTCGCTAAAGCATAGGACGGGTCATTCTCAGTAAAGGGCTCATGACTATTGCTTTGCTTTGGTGCACTAGATCCCTAGATTTTTGCAAGGGTTTTTTATAGACTTGAGGCTTTTGAGAAGGTGAATTTAGTGGGAGGGATTTGTTGAGCAGGGAATGCTCGTACTGGCTTTTCTCCTACGCTTGGTACATTTGGATTATTACTGGTCACAGTTCATAGTGGTATTTTGTGTGTTATTACGACTGACCTGCTGTGCTAATTGAAAACAAATAGGACTTCTCGCTCATTTGTCTTCTGAACATGTGGTTCACAACATTCTCGCGGTCTGGTCCAGGATGGGCTTCCTACCCATCTCCTTGCAGCATCTATAAAGCAATAGATGAGCACAAAGCTGTCTTTATCTGAAAATCCACAAACATTTCTAAAATCAGGAATAGAGAAGTTGGTACACGTACAAAATCCAGTTAGAAAGTAACTCACATAAATCGCAAATAGGATTTTCAGTTTTGTCGCCTATTCGTCATTTGTAACAACCGGCAGTGGTTATGATGAGCTTTATCATCTTCCTCCTTATAGTGTATTAATTATGTCATTATGTTATTAATTATAGTGTATTAATTGTTAATTATGCTGAATTAAATAATACAGAAAAGTATGTGGAGGGTATACAAAGGAAAGCTATGTGTATATATAAATGTGTACAGGGGCAGGGCTCTAAGGGATCTGTCGTTCATGCTCCGTAATGGATTGTCATTGTTTCAATGCTTTTGGTGTTACTCTCTGATCGAGGCCTTACACCTGAGGGAAGTGAAAGACATCTCCGCGGCAGCTTCTCCAGCTGTGATTTCCCACCTAGGCTTCACATTGCCTGCTCTGGAAAACCAGCAACGTGACACTTCATTGAGAACCCTGTCACACGTCAGGAGTGGCTGCAGCTCCTTCTCACGTTTTGTATGAGCAATTCCAGCTCAGCTTTAAGCTTTATTAAGACTGTCAGGCAATGCTTACGCAAAAAAAAAAAAAAATCTTTCTGATTTGCATTGGTAATTTGCATTTAATTACAATTGTATTTATATCTAAAATGCTAGCTATATTATTTATATCCTTTTTTTTTTCCAAATCCGTTATAAACTAGTCATTGGTTTCCTGGCCCTGGCAGCTCCCACGGGTATCAAACACCCTCTAAGTACTAGATTTTTGCACTGGCTCTCTGATTTGGCTGACAGACATGCAAAATCACACACAGGCAAACTGCTCCAAACCAGGTTGGCAGAGACTGAAAGCTGTTACTCTCTGGAGTCTGGCCAGAGATAGATGGGAATTACAGTAATTTTGGAGTCTCAGTCAAGTTCCTGGCTGACCAGTATCTACATCACAAAGCCACCACTATACCCTTTGCTTGGCAGTAATTAGTACTTTGTTAACAGTCTCCATAGGGAAACTTAGCAAAAAGCACAAGACATACCAGAGAGAGAGTAATAGGGCAAAGAGCTGAATATCCAAAATAGCTATATGGAAATACCAGCAATATGTTGAATAAACAGGAAAACTCAAAGTCTTCATATGCACAAACTCATGACATAATAGGTCCCACGAAGTCCTGATGGAACAAATCAGAGACCTGCAATAAGGACATAGATACAGGTTTTTCCAGAAGAATAGACAGGACGAGGCATTTAGGCACGTATACTTGCTTTCCACCTCAGGGAATGCTAAGAAGCTGGCTTCCTGACTGCCTTTGGGTGGAAATGAGGAAAGAAAAGAACAAGATGGATGTCTTGTTGGAGGTCTTTTGGAGAAAACTAAATCATGAGAAAGAAGAAATACATGAGGCTCTTCTTGCTTGAGCAACTCCCAGAGATATTCAAAAGAGTCAGCCTCACCCCTACAAGGCGCTTCAAATAGCATAATACCTACTGAAGAGTGATAGAGGAGGACACGGGAAATTGTCAGGGTCTTGAAATACGCCGAGGGCAGGTTTTGTCTCAGAAGGTGGGGGGTGAGGAGGGACGATGTTTGAGGACACAGCTAAATTGGATTTGATTCAGCAAATAATGAGGGGTTTCTCGAGAATCTACAGGTGGAAGGTAGTCTGGGTGAAAGCAAGTATGAAGTGATAGATGACCACTATTTTAAGAAAAGCCTCACTATTAAGGATGAACTACAAAAAAACAGGTTTCCAAAAATTCATAAGCAGGGGTGGAGGCCTCTTGAGAAGGTAACTGAAAGGATAAAAGAGTAGGGAACCACTGGCAGATACTGAAAAAATAGATATTAAAGGTTCTACAACAAGCCATTCAGGTACAAAGGAAAGAGGAAGCACAATTGCAGATTGCTGTGGTACTCTGAGGCGTTCTTTAGGCACCTGGAAATCAAAGCCTCACAGAAAACCTGGAAACCAGGACACCTGACTATATAATATGGAAAGATAAAGCAAAACGTTTGGGCACACAAGGAGTTACAAATAGCAGGAGGCATAAAGGCAACCAGAAAATGTTGCCAGAACATAAAATGACTAAAGAAGTGCAGCTGTATAACAAAGAGAGCAAATAACAGACAGTACAAAAGAGGCCAAAATATTAAATCCCTTTTCTATTTCAGTCTTCACTAAAGAAGTTAGTGGTGACCAATACCTAATAAAATTAGCTGAAACAAAAGAATAAGGGGGCAGGCCAGAGCAAAGAGGGAACAGTTAGAAATGCTTATCTAAATTAGTGATATTCAAGGCCTGATCACATTCACCCAGAAGTACGGAAGGAACTAGTCACAGTAACGTCTGAGCTATTAGCAGTTGCCTGGGAGTATGTACAGGGCGGACCTGAGGGACAAGAGGGGAATAAATATAATAAATAACCATAATACCGGCCTGTAAAAAGAGGAAAATGAATTATCGGGCAGTCAGCCTACCTTTGACACCCAGAAAGAGACTCCAACAACTCAGTGTACAATATACGTACAAGCACTTGGAGGATAAGAAGGTGTTAAAAAGTAAAAACAAATCACACCAAGTCAGATTGATTTCCTTCTTTTCCAGATAACTCACATTCATAGCATTCAATAGCCCATATCTTTATTTTAGCAAGGGCTCTGGTATGACCCTTTGTGACATTCTTATGAACAAACTGGAGACTAACTGCAAATGTTATCTGGTTAAGCGTGAGAAAAACTGCTATCTAAAAGAGGACACACAAAAAGTTGCAAACATTCAGTTATGTGGCATGCACAGTGGTTAATTCACACGGGATCTCACTGGAAGGTCTTACGTATCTGATTTCTGCTTGATATGGATGATATTGGTGGTGGAACAAAGAATACACCTACAAAATTTGCAGGTGACAGTGAGGAATAGGGAGGGGAGAGCTTCCAGGCAGTTTGGAAATCAGGATCTGAATTCAGAAGAGTCTTCACTCCACATGAAACAAATTAGATGGAGTTCAGTAAAAACACATCTAAAGTGTTACACTTGGGAAGGGGAAATCAAATGAACACTAACACAAGAGGAAATAAATGCAATATTTTCAGAAGTACTGCAGAAAAAAAGAAATTCAAAGTTATGATAGATTTCAAGCTTAATGAATTAATAACATGTTGCTGTTACAAAAAAATGCAAGTCTTACTTTGGAAATGCATTCAGAGCTAGACCGTGTGTAAGTAGTGGAGGTTAGGAAGTTTCAGCAGCGGAAGTCCTATTTCCAGCTCCAGGCATACGTAAAATATAGGCAAAGTAGAGAGAATCTGGAAGGAATCAACGAAAGTGATAAGAACGTGTGCAGAAAGGTGGCAGAGACTGAGCTGCCTTCTTCTCGAGGGCAATGACAAGGGCCACGACAGCAAGCTTCCAGTGCATAAGCTTGTCACAAAGAAGGTGGTGGTTTGTTAGGAGTTGGTAGGACAAAAAGAAATTAGTTTCATTGGCAGCAAAGCAGATTCGAATCTGAAAGTGAGGACAAAATCCTAGCTATGAAGCCACTTGAGCAAACTCCCTCCCTGGAAAAGGGTTGTATTTTGAACATGTATAGTAGTGAAAAGTCTATAATAAAATGATTTAATGTAAACCAAATTTTCTTTCAGAGCCAGGCATCCCAACCTGTCTTCCCCTGACAAATGTAAGGGTTACTGGAAGCCTGCTTCACGTGCTTACGCAGCACTATAATTATCATTACCTACAGACTCATTGAGTTCTGATTTGTCCTCCACTGAATGATTGGTATCCTAGTAACATTTTCTTTGCTTTTTTTTATATCAGTTATTTTTATCTTTGCATCGTTTTTGAAACTGCAGACAGTAGCAAAGGCTGAGGACCTTTCATGCTGTGTAAAGTCTATGTCCTACCATGACTGTTAGCCTTTGTTATGCTCTTTAGGAGCTCTCGGATCATACAACTTCTTTTGCCAGTTCAGAGCAGTCACTTCACCCAACTTTCCTTCTCCAGCAGTGGCTGTTGCCTTCACAGTATCCTCTTAATGAAGAAAGAAAACAGAGAACAAGAAAGATGGTTTAAAATCAGTTTTGCTCCTTCTCCAAATCATTTTGCTTCCTCTCCCTGTAGTCAGTACAGTTTGGCCAGACCAAACAATATGGGTCTTAAATTAGAAAATTATCACTAGACAAAGAACATGGTAATTTCTTCCCACACACGCATCCACCAGGATATAGCAAAAGCCACCATTTCCAAAGTCCATGACTCCCTAAACCAACTCTCATCTTTGGGAAAGAGGAGCACTAACCCTGCAGTGTCCCTAAATCTCCTCCGAACACCACTTTGTAGCGGTTTTTAGGTTAAGAATTTTCTGCCTGGAGCTTTGGCTTGGGAGGTTGTCTCCAGCGCTGTCACATGTCCTTCTTTGATAGAGGCCAATGATTATACCAGCTATCATTACCGCTTCATTGTGGTGAGTGACATCTTCTCTATTAGTCTGCATAGGAGTTAAGGTCAGTTTAAATCTCTCCCTGGCTGAAGGGGAAGGTGGCTACAGGAGTGCAGGAATTACTGGAATGTGAGGTGACGGCCAAGATTTACCATCTGAGACAGGGTGCAAGATGAGTGGAAGTGCTCAAGCTCTTAGTTTTGCTGTGTTTTCCAGCTCCTACCTTCCATTTTGGGTGGTCAGGGATTTTTTTTCCCCCCCAAACCATGCTGCCACCCCATCCTTCCATTTTTATCCGAGTCTGAACATTACTGCGTGGCTAATGAAATCAAACAGTGAGGTCAGCAGGCTGGATCTTGAGCGCAAGCATCTTGAAAAAGAAATTGAACGACTCTCTTGTCATCACTAGCTAACTATGGACCCTCACCCTCACCTGCAGTTTCTGCTTGTCTTGATGTTCCTTAAGCAAACTATACTCTATCATTTCCCAGGAAAGGGCTTATTGCTTCAACACCAGATCTGCTTCCCCGTTACTTCTCCCAGGCATGACTAGAAAATTCAGGATCTTCACTGACTGCCATGAATGAAGAGACTAGTACATACAGTCATCCTTGTCCTTTCTTGAGGTCCCTCACAAACATTAGCTGGAGAGAAAGCCTGCTTGCAACCTGGGCTCTGTTAACCTGTCCTGAGCTCAGCTGGTCTACCTCAAAGTCTTACATCTGATTTTGATTAGTACAGAATCTCCAGAATTAATTTCTGCCCGTACCCTGTCTAGAGGCAGGGACTTCTGCTCATCACTCCTTGAAACTCATGGGACTGAAAGCTGCTATTAGATAAAGTATGTCAGATGGGTCTGCCGAGGAGCCACTGATGACTGGCTCATTAAAAGCCAGATGACACATCATTAAAAGCATGTGTTTCCTAGTCTGTAGATAGAACGAGTTTCTGCCTATGGAAGTTCCTTAAATATACCTTTGTTATAGGTGGCTTGATAAGATGATTAGGGCCAACACTATTAATACCTGGATGGATTATAATCTATTGTATGTGAATGTCTAACCACAAACACGGTTGGCTAAAATATCTAGACAATTCATCTTTTCTGTGGATAACATCAAAATAGAGGAATCCGAATTTGATGGAAAAGACACAAGTTTCAGTCATGAATACCACCACATTTCAGAGATCTCATGTTTGTTGCTTGACACTGTTTCTCAAGTGAGACACTGGAAGTAGTCTCTCCAGACTTGTCCAGGAGACATCTCTGTTGTGCTGTCTCCGAAGTTTTCTACCATTTCATATGGCAGCATGTTAGCAGAGGCTGAGCACTGCCACATACATCACCTCTACTTTAAATGTATTATTTTTTGAAACAGGACCAAATAAGTACGAGTGCAAGAAAGGCGTCAACAAGAGACTTGAAAGAAATGGGGAAGCTATGCAGAGAGGTGGCAGAGAAAGAGCAAATGATGGGGAAAAATTAATCCTATCCTGCCCACATTGTGTCTTAGAAATGGAATTTCTGTTTGTCACTTCAGCATTACTTCTGAGTAGCTATGTCATCATCCGTGTCATCATTATTCATTTGTCTGTGGCACAACCGTGGTAAATGATGGCACCACCAGAAGATACCCTTAAATTCAGTAGTCATCTTGTGCACTTCACTATTGTACACAAAAGATAAGATGGTCCCTGCTCGAAAAGCTGAGTTTCTGCTTTGTAGACATTAACAAAGCAATGCAAAATCACAAAAGGGATTGTATTCTCAAAACTTCAGGCCAGACCCCTGAAACTAGGACAGAGCAGTGAACTGTGTTACCTGTTAACGTACTCCACGGCTGGGATCATGCAGATGGTGCTTGGAAACATCAGTTAGCAGAGCTTATACATCCCGGTGCAGCTGCCAGCGTGCTCCCATCCACAATCACCTTGCTCAATGAGATGAGGAAGGTAAAGAAAGTAAAGCAAAACAGAAGCTATAAAATTAACTTGATAGAGTCCCTGAGAACACCCTGCTTCTACTGTGGTCAAAAAAAGCAGATAACCTTGTCCTCAGCTTTGAAAACGAAAAGCAAAGTGGGAGAGTGGTGATAGTGCTGTTGTGCTGCAGGAAGATGGCTTGTTCTTATAAATGTGCTGCGCCAGGTTATTATGCTTAGTTAATTTATCTTATACTTCACTGTAGGTAAAGACACTTGCTCATTTCTTTTTGTTTTGTTGCGTGGGGTTTTTTTTCCGTCAGAAAATAGTCATCTGCTTTATCAAATTGCAGAATACGAGAGCCAGATGCCTTACATATTCCTTTGAATGTTATGTGTTTCCCCCCACTTAAGCATTATCATTTTTCCTTAATCAAGACAAGAACGTTTCCTAATCTTTCTTTTGGCCTCTAAACAAAGGCAAAGTTTGGCTCAAACAATGGAGGATTTATCAATTGTTAGAGCCATACAATCAATAATTTTCAAAGGGAAGTTGTTGATATCTGGACGCTTGCCAAGCACCACTTTGGGGGAAGGAGGAAGTTTGTAGACAATCTTTGAGGGGTGGAGTGCACATCTGTCTTTGCACTAAGGACAACTGGTGAATAATGATTCAATCCAATATTTTTATTTTGTCATCAGTACTAAAAAAAAAAAAAAGTCTGCTCGGCGTGAAATCCTGAACTTTGTCATGCCAGTGGTGAAACTCCTGTAAGCTTTATTTGTATCAGGGCTTCACCCATGATGTATCACAAGAAGGAATTGCCTTTTAATCTGTTGTTTCCTGCAAGCTGCTTAGACAAAAGGACATTATTCATTTAATATGTATTCTTAACATAGGGCTATCAGAGACTGAAACCTGTAACGGAAGAATGAAAACAGGAGAGAAACTTGACTTCTAATTAGATGTAGGAAGAGTTACAGTTTTGTGGCAATTAAATAATCTTACTGAATGGAGACATTGCCGATACCTATGTGGCTCTGTCTCAACAGAAGCAGCAGCAGAAAAAGAGCAAAGAAGCACTGATAAGCTGCCCGAGCACTGTCCACTTCAAGTTCAGCTGTGGGTCATGGTACACTGATCCCTATTGTCTCTACTACTCCAAAAGCAAATGTGCTTAGCAGAGTCCGATGCAAGTTTTGCTTTAGTTAAGTTACACCAAAAGCCTCGTGCCTACAAAGCTGTGCCTGTGGCCAAGAGAGGAACCAAACCGAAGGTGCAAAAACATATCCTGGTCTCAGTTCTTCACTAACTGTGCAGCGTAATCTGATCACAGGAGGATGAAAATGTTTATGTGACACAGCATCATGAGTGGAGGACATAGTTTTCGCTGTGTAACAGAGGCATTCCCTGACAATAAATAGCTACCTGCATTTTTGCCCTGGGTACCACCAAGGGAGAGACATGACTATCTAAAAAGGAGGCTAAAAGGGGTAATGGGGTCAGTCTAACCACTTCCCGGAAAAGGCTTGTAAACTGTTCATAAGCAGCTAGAATAAAACAGTGAGGTAAATAATAGCCGCCACTGATTTGTTAGGAACAAATTGCACCAAAGCAATCAATTTTTATGGTAGGTAGTAGACCATGTGAATAGGGAGAAGGAATAGCTGCCATATGTCATGACTTTAGTGAAAAATTGACGCTCTCTAAATGAGCAAGCTAAGTAAATAAGTAAAGAATGAACCTACCAAAGAGTAGGGACACAACTGGCCAGAAAACTCCTCAGGAAATATTTACTAGGTCTTCAAAGGGCCTGTCTTAAGGTACTTTTCATCATTTTTATTTGTAAGGTGGAAAAATGTGTATGCGTTAATATTACAGACACAAACCTGGAAGGCTGGAAGGAAGGAGGAGAACTGAAAAGGATCTTGACAAATTGAAGAAATGACATAGAAATAAGATGCAGTCCAATAAGAAGAAGATTTTACGGTTAGGCAAGAGTGATTAACTGCTCAAAGAAAGAATAAGGAGTAACTGGGTAGGTAAGAGTTCAGCAGAAAAGGATCTGGGACTTGTTGCAGATCACAAGTTGAAGAAGAGTCAATGAGGTCACACTGTTATGAAAAAGGCAAATATCACCGTGGGATGGATAAAGAGAATTATTGTCTGTCGGACATTTGAAGTAATCTTCCACTCTACTTGGCATTAATAAAACCTCAGCTGGAGGCCTGTGTCCAGTTTTGGGAAATTATTTTTGAGAAAGGTATAGACCAATAGGGGAGAGTTCAGTTTAGAGGTCTTAAAATTGGGAATGTTTTGTCTACAGAAAAGAAAACTGAGGAAAGAGAGAACAGTCTTGAAGTATTTTTCAGAAGACTAGAAAAAGAAATGGGGAGGTCTGTTTCCCATGTCCGTGTAGGACTGAACAAGGAATAATGGGCTTAAAATGAAGAAAGAAGTAAGCTAAACATTAGAAAAAACTTTTTCTAACCAAGGGTAGCCAAGTACTGAACTCTACCATTGGAAGCCTTTGAGGACTCAGTTATACAAACCACTGAGCAATAGGTATAGTAGATGCTGTTTTAAGATAGGGGTAAGAACTAGATGATTTTCACAGGCCCCTACAAGCCTTATTGTCTGCGATGCTGTGTTCATTTGGAAAGGCCTGAGTTATTGAGGCAATATATATTATCAATACGTTGTAACAAAATTCAAATATTTTATACCCATATGAAAACCGTGTGCTCCAACATCTGGTTTTGTAATAGCTGCCGTAATAAATTTTACCTACTAGTTAAGTGATCACACACGTTTCCCCTTGCCATACAAAGTAGCGTTTTTCATTAGTATTTTTCAAGTCTCCATTTAGGGCTCTATCTTCTGAAACAAGGTCACTTTCTAACACCTGCAGATGCTTTCATTGTTTCTTACAATTTTGAAGAAATACCATTGAAACCCATTTAGTTTTAGTATGACAGAAAAGCCAGAGAGCTTTGACTACTACTTCAAGAAGGCATTGAGTCATTTTCTGAGGATAAATATACCAGTAATACCATAGCAGGCAGTGGAGAGAAGGTCCCTCAGATTATCTGAGCCATCCTCTGCTAAGGCAGGGCTGTTCTTTACAGAGCATTTTATAGCAGCTTTTAATGATTGCTACATATAATGGTTGCATATGGCCAGAGGGTAACATTAGCTTGACACGCAGGGTGATATGAGCAGCCCTTTTATGTTTTATGGGTTGCCTGTCATGCTGTTGCTCTTATACAGTTCTTTGAACACAATATATAAAGTACATATGCCAAGAAGAAGCTATGTAACCATTCCAAAAGAGCAAGGGGAAGGGCAGGAAGGAAATACCTGCCTGTTAGATACATCAGATGAAAATCACTTCATTAATAGTGTGTTCAAAGGCTAAAGGGGAAGGATGTTTGCAGCCAGCTATCTCTGAACTCTTGAAAAGCAACTCACACAAATGCATCAGCATAATTGGAAGTGAGGATCCTCTCTGCCAGCACTCCAGATGATGGGTCTGTCTCGCTTCCCCCATCAGTTTCAAACAGAGGTAAGTCAGTGTCCGGAGCTAATCCTGATTTCCATCACTGTGGAGGAAGGATCTGGACCATTCTTCTCTTTTAGGTCTTGCAGATCGAGTGATTGCCTATCAGTAGCTACGAGCTCCTCAGGAATGTGAGAGTATAGGGTTGTATCAGCTATTAATTTGTTTCATGTTTCACAATCTGCAATGGAAGAAAAGGAGCACTTACAGAACAAGAGATTTTTTTCTTTATGTATCTGTATACACAGATACTGGGCCATCGTTAGACCACTACAGATATCCAACACAGTCACCACCGCTGCCATGGGAGCTGAGTTCAAGGGAGCAATGGATGATGCAAACCCTAGGTACGCCTGCCAGACCTGGCTTCCCTGCCTAGGCTGGCTGAACATCATCCATCCATCTTTGCCTTTGGCAGCTCACAAGCACTGGCGTACCTGACACGCTTCCTACAGGAGCTACGGGCCCGTCCTGCTGTGATACCAGTGAGGGATGTCACGGATGTCACCCAGCAGAGTGGCAGCCTGGGCAGCTCCTACCTCTCCCTTCGCCGCTGCCACTTGCTGCAGGTCTTGCGCTACACCCTCCCCGTGGCACGACGACTGCTCGTGAGACTGGATGGGGAACTCGGCTGGGTTAAAAATAACCTTTTATTTTGCCAAGTTATTTTTAACTCAGATCAGTTCCCTGATCTGGGTCACCATGTAGCGGCATGAATAGTCGTGCCAGGATGTCCCAGAGTATTTGTGGGCCGGAAACAAATGGCTGGAGGAAGGAGAAAGCCTAATTGTGGGGAGAAGCTCCTAGGAGCCTTCTTGGAGCTTCTGAGCAGGTATGGTGTGTGTCTTCATCCAGGGTCTCCAGCTGGAGGGGGCCCCGAAAGGCTTTGTGCTGTGTGGTGGAGAAGCCCAGACAGCATCCAAGGTGCAGCATGTTGTGTTGCTGGTTTGTGGTTTGGTAAAGGTGGATGGCAGAACCTCTAAAGCCATCAGGAAGTTGGACAAAGTACCTTGTCACTGGCTTTATCAGCTGCTTTGCTCATGTGGTGCGTATGGGCTTCATAGAAAGCTGGCAATATGCCAGTTCACGGGATGATTTTGTGAACGTTGCAGCGTACGGCTAAGACCGGTATCCCCTATAGTGCCTAGTATCAGCTGTTAGAAGCTGCAACTCGTGCTTAAGTATATAAAGTAAACAGTTTAGATATGATGAAAATGGAATTGTCCCGCGGGCTGATTAAGTATGAGCTGACCACAGGAGAGCTTGTTCTTCAGGTTTTTTGGCTGAAACAAGGCTGCCGTGGGTAGTTGCCTGGGTAGTCCAGAGTGGGGCTTGTGAACCAGCCCAGGTGGCAAGTGGAAGATTTTGAGGCTGTGTGAGCAGCAGATAAGGACCAGGAGGCACGATGCAATGTAAACAAGGGAGACAGAGAAAAATGGGCTGCTTGTATGTGGGGGGGGGGGTCAGCCGGTGCGAGTCGGGTCACCAGCCCTCAGAGCTGGTGCGGCAGCAGGGAAATTACTGCCCAGAAGAGGAGAGCCCAAGCCAAGACACAGCCCAGCAGTGGCAGGAGTGACCCGTTCCCAGAGCAGCCTTCCTCAGAGCGGAGGGCGGCCCTCAGGGATCAGGGTGCTGCTGGGGGGCACCAGCCCCACTCCCGACAGCACGGATACCTCCACTCTCCCAAGTAAACTGGAATAAGCAAGTGCAAAGATATCCTGTTATTACACTTTGACTGGAATCGTGTTTCACACCTGCCCTACCTACAGCCTTCTGTGTCCAATCTCGTAACCAAAAGTCTTGCCTAAATTCTCGCTGGATAAACCATTGCCTTGTTCTGCCATTAAGGCTGCCTGGCGTTGCAAAGTGAGACAAAAAAAAAAAGGTGGCTGCTACAAAAGCACCAGAGTCAAATGAAGAGATGTAACATCACCCTGAGGGGACTGCACCCCAAGGCACGTTCAGGGCCAGGCACTTCTCCTCACCGCACGCTATGTTTTGGAAAGAAATTCCTGTGGCCAAGCATGTCCTTTGCCCCACCCCATTTCTTTCTACTGCAGAGAGGTGAAATGGCAGCCATAACTGCAGGCAAATCCATAAACTTCTGAGAAGCAAACTCTGAAAAATGTGATCTAAAGGGAAACTGGAAGTTGGAATGGTGTTTTGCATGAGGTCTTACTGGAAACTTTTCTTCTTGGAAGTGGATCCACGGCTGCATTGTAAATAAACCTTGTAAATTCCTCACCTTTCTGAAAGGTGGCTAGCAAGGAAGCAGTAAATAGATGCATTTTTTTGTTTATTACATATTTTGAAGTAAAATTTTAAAAGCTTAAATTTTTGGTTTAAACTGTGTTGTCAGGGACTCATAAGGAAGCCCCACCTGAACCCTTAAATAGGATTTGGATGCCCAGGAGGTATCCTTCAGACAGATCTCAGAAGACCACGGTAAAGCATCTCTCAAAATTTCACTGTTCAAGGGTGCCAGAACAAAGCCTTAGCAAGCTTATCCATGTTCCCGACTTTTTTTTGCTCCAGAAGCCGCTCCAGCATATCAGGACGCTGTGATCAGCATGATGGCAGTTGACACAGTGGGGACCATATTGCTAATCTCCCCGTTTTGCAGAATACATGTGTTCTCTGGAGTATTTTCTTCTCTGAATCAGGATGTTTGGGACTTCAGATCAAATGTTCTTACTGAGAGTCAGCCAACTAATCTCCATGCCAGGAAATTAAGCCATCTGATGTCCCGAGGTGAAGCTATAGGAGGGTGTATGACTCCAGAACAACCTGAAATCTGTTTTCTAAATAAATCCTCATTGGTTTGGAGTCTTTGAGCAGCATGGGTAGAGTCCCTGTTTTCTACCCCAATTAGTATTGCCTTGTTTTTATTTTATCAGGGAGATAAATGCATGAGCTGCTACTTGCAGTTATGCTTTTACACACTTTTATCTTTTTAAGGCAGTTTGTGAAAAAATCTGCGTGCTGTCTGAAGGCAAGAGGATAACACTTAACACTGCTAAGTTGCAATTTGTGATTCTACCTGTGGATCTTGTGTATTGCCATACTGGAAATAGGGATCCTGGAGACCCAGAAAAGCATGTACCATTTGTTTGGCTCTAAGGATCAACTGCTATTGGCAATGGCATTGACCTCAAACAAACGAAAACTTTCAGCTAGATGAAGTCTTTTAAAATTTTGTCTTGTGAGCACAATAGGTCTCCATCCTCCCATCTTTTGGAGAATGAAGAAAGTGCAAAAGTAAAAACCCTCGTCTCTGAATTTTGAAGATATTTCTTCTGCCTTGAAGCTCACTTCTGACAAGAGTACCACTGTAAGATGAGTGAGAGCACAGGACCTGCTGCATAGATAACTTGTGCTTCCCAGGGCAAGGCGGTGGCAGTGGTACCCAGAGACCATTCAGTTTCCAAATGGAGAGGTGTGAGGGGAAGATTTCTAGGACTTTGTATGCAAATGTGAGGTGTCAGTAAAATTTGATACAGAGCTGTCTCTCCTTTTGATGGAGGGAGCTTTTCTTTTATGAAATTTCTAAGCTGTTTCCCAAATGATTCAGGCAGTGTGTACAGGGACTAGGAAGACTACTGAGGCGTCTGTTTGTAATGGTCTTATTTAGAAGCAAACCATCATTAGGCCACTTCTCATTTAACTGTAGCCATTGAAAACTTCAGTTTCTCATCTAAGTCTGTCATCTAGGATCCCAGTCACCGTCCAGAGGTACTTATATTCCTCCACCGACTACAGAAGGCCCCACGTGATTATCTTAATGTGAAGACACACAACATGAGTTGATCAAATCTGATTGCTGCTGGTGCCCATAGGGGAGGAAGATCCTGTTCCCTCTTATCATTTCTGCTGCTGACTCCAGTTTCCATGTCAGTTTACCTTGTTCAGCTCTGGCATCCAGCAGACCCCTCCTGCTCAGCTCAGGGACCCAGGAGAAAACGAAAGGCATCAGAAAACTGTGCATATCTGTCTGCCAGTTTTGTGAGCTGAACTGGTCCGGGGAAGAGCCCAGCGAGTTGCTGAGCTGGTCCTGTGACATTACACCACCATGATAAAGTGATACAGATACCTAAGAGCAGTGAGGTCACCTGCTTGCGGTTTTTCTTTGGAAGCTTGGATAATTTTGGAGGAATTTGGACAATTTAAAGAATCAGGATGTAGATTCCCCCATCATGTGGAGCTACTTGGAGTCCAATAGGGAATTTCTGTGCATAGGAGCCAATTGCTCAGGGGAAAGATGCTGAAGTCTCAAGCCACATTTCTCTTGGTTTGTCTAAGGTCCCAGAGGACAGTGGGTCGGCATGCTTGGCTTGCTCTGGCACAGAGACCGAAAGAGCTAACTTTGTTCAAAGCTGAATATATACTAGGGACTTCTGGTGATACCAGAATACTGTCTCTGCAATTAAACGGCCCAATTAAGGACCGAGGAAACAGCAGATCTTCTGCTAACTGGGCAGTCTCCACTACCAAAGCCCAGCCTGCAGGATGTGGGGATGAGACATCTCAGCAGCAAGGGCCATCAACGGTGAGGTCAGGTCATCTCTGCCTCCCTCCACACACATCTCGTCGGATTGTGTTCAATGCCTGTGTGAGTGCCAGCAGCACCATTTTGGGGTCTCAGGCAACCTTTATCTGGAGAAACTGGGAGGATTTATGTACTCTATATTGTAAAGGGCTTGGAAAGGAAGACCTCTCTCTTTTTTGCCTTTGAGGTTTACACTCTTTCTTCCCCTTATCACTAGAAGTTTTGCCAGAGCAGAGAATGAATTTCACCATCAAAACATTAGACAGATGTGTAAAAGAAAGAGGAGAAGTATTTTTCCGAAAAGGAAGCTCAGATGTTTCTGCCCAAGGCAATCCAGGATCAAAAGAAGGACACATTGATTTCTCAAATAAAAGCATTTTCAAATGAGAGTCCCTTGCTCTTTGGAGTTTTTTAGAAAATGATTTGCAGATGGCACATCCCTCCATGGTGTGACTTCTTCTTCCAGACGCAGTGAGCATTGAGCGTGTCCGCAGTTTAGAGGCCATTGCAGCCAGAAGATTTATGTTCTGACTTAGTAAATGAACATGTTATGGTGAGTACCTCCTAGGTAAATAACAGCAGTTTCCTTATGAAACGATCAAAGGAAATGCTAACAAAACTCTGCCACCAGCACAATACAAAGTACCCGTTTATCAACTATCTGCAATTATTTACACAAGAAGGTCCCGCAGAGCCCGAGGAGGCACATGGTGCCAGCTGTGACGCATGGCCACATGCACCTGGAGCTGAGGGGCAGTGAGAGGAGCCCAATCTCTGCGTCCCCTGGACACAAACCCACATGAACGGGCGTTGGTGCTGTTCTGGGGATGCTGCTCAATGGAAAAGTCTGTTCCAAGTGCACTAGTCCATATAGATCAATAGCAAAATGCGCGGATTTAGCAAAACATTCAGAGAAGCACACCCTTCAGAAATATAGGCAAAATCTTTACATCCTAACTACAGCTTCCAGATGTATCTCAGAGCACCTAAAAATTATTACTGAGATGAAAATCGTATTTCTTTACTGCGCTGTATGTCCAGTCTTTTCGGCTGTGTTCTCACCATGATTTATGTACATAACTTCTGCTCAGTTTAGCAAGTGAAAGCTATGCATGTGAAAAGATGAGATATATAATTCTTGAGGTTAACCATGACCAAGTCCTGCCAGGTGTAAAACTAAGGTTTTTTTAATAAGAGTTCTTAAAAAATAATAAATTGTCTCAAGACTGTATCTTTGCCTTAACAACTGTCTTATGAAAAGGCGCTCTATTTTAATTTTTATTATTTGTGCATTCATATAGAATGAATACCAATAACACACACGGACATAAACGCGCACTGGTTGGAGCGGTTCAGTAAATGGCAGTATGGCATAAGGAGGCATTTAACAGCAGCAAGTTATAGATGGCACGTCTTGAAACACGCCTGGTCACATTTGGGGATGTTTGTTCAGTAGTAACGCAACAGGAGGAGGGCTGCCTGCTGAACCAGCTGCAGTACCTTCTTCTCTGCATAGAAACTTGGGGTTTCACTCTGGTCTTCCCTCCAAACGCTAACCCAATTTTCTATTGTGCATTTCTGTGAAACAAGGTCACAGTCTCGAGGGTGGCATGACATTCGTGTGTACGCATTTCAGACTGCTCCAGCAAGAATGTATGCCAGTGCTTTTGGGAAAGGATATGTTTTTCCTTTCAGTGTGAAAACCCCTATCGATGTGCTAGCATGTGTGGAGTCTCGGGAGACTGTTTGGCAGGAGAATTATATAGAAAAAGTTATACTACAGCCTCTTGAGAAGGGAAGTCTGTTACAGGTGGGTTAGGTAGAAATATCAGAACAGTACGTCACTAAATGATTAAAAAAACCCCTAGCAATACCGTCTCAGTGCACAGAAGGAATAAGAACCCAATTCAAAGCCCAGTGTAGTTAGCAGCAAGGTGCCCGCTGAGTTTGTGGATTCAGAATCAGGACCGCTTTTGGAATGAAAGGGGGCTTGTAGCTGGATAAGCCAGAAAAAAATGTGTTGGCAGAAAATTCTTTTCGCCATCAGTAATGAATTTGTTGACAGATACTATGTAGAGCTGGATACGGACATTGCCTATGCATGAATGATTTAACCAAAAATTACAACATACACCCTTTCAGAAGACTATATGACGAAAATAAACATCTACAGTGAGAACAAAAGCATCTCTGAGCTCCACAATTCATCATGTTTCAAAGGAGACTCATATAAGAAAATTCACAGCTGAAAATTTCATGGCTACACTCTCATAGACTTAGTCTTAACCAAGAGTAACATAAGCCCATATCTAGAAAAACAGCTTTAAGTAGCAAAGCAAAATAATTACCAGGCTAGTTTCTCTACCACGTAACGAAGCTGCAAAGATTTGTAGACTAATTCTGCAGGCTGGATTTTTTTTTTTAAATTTAAACTACAGCTACCAATGAAAGGGAAGTGTTTCAGCAAAAGAGAAAATAATTTGAGATTATATTTGAAAAAAACGATTTGTAATTTACAGAAAGAAGTACCTTTGAAAAACGACCCGGGGGTGTTAACTATGCACAATTGTTCTTATAGGAGCCAGCAGTTGGAAAGTGGCTGGACTAACCTGTTTCTCCTGAATGCAAATTCTTTACTGACGCAGTGGAAGAAGGATGTATAATGTCCGTCCTGGAAGGGGATGGGCAGCAGCTGAAGGAGCAGGAGTCTGGCAACTGTGTAAGCAAAGTTAAAACCCCTGACTGATCAAACGCCCCTTTCGTATCCAAGGCAGGGAGTAAAGTGCAGAGATCAGGAAAGGCAGAAATTGTAGTGGCAGCGGTGAAGTAACTCTACAGCAGAGGGGAAATGGGCTGGTCTCACTTTACCGTTGTCTAGTTCTGCTGGCTTTGCTCTTTCTACGGACAAAATGCAGTGGAAGGACAGGAAAAACCGAGACATTATATGACCTTTCCTATTTTGCTTCTTTTGTTTGAATGTTTCATCTTTCCTTATTGAACACGGGAAGTGCAGAAAAGTGTGCATTTTTGCTCCATTTTTCAAATTTAGTTAACTCATCTTCTATTACGTCTGACAGACACCTGGTTTCAGAAGAGTTTGTTCTTCCAATCATACTCTGTTCAGGTGGATTTCTATATAGTGAGCTTGGAGAGTCAGTCCTGAAATCAGGTACGCCTCTGAACCCTCTACGATCTCTGTGTGAATCAGGGGTCTCTCCCCACTAAAGGTATGTCTGTTCGTCATTCTGAATGCACACACCGCGATTCAGGGACACCTTGTTTCAAAGCTTGTAGCCTTTGGAGACATTTAGTCTACCGTAATAAACAAGATCCTTTTCAGTCAACCATGCCTGACAATGCTGAAGCTAATTTTAGCCACTTGCTGTTTCCATAAATCTACAGTTTAGGTTCTAAATCATGGGTTCTGTCCCAGCAGTCTCGATGAAAATCGATAAATGTTTTATTTCTAGAGCTGAAATAAAACTTCCAACAATAGCATTCTGTATTGTAACTTTGTAGTTGATAACATCATTCTTACTCAGAATGAAGTTAGACATTCCCAGCCTGTATTTATGATCAAGGATGCTTCAGAATAATGTATATAAATTGAGTTTTATTGATCATTGAACATCTGCTGGCACTTAAGTGTGTGGACACATAAGCATGAACATAAGCTTTGCAAGTTTGCATTTTTTGATGCTCATAAAATTATAATTTATAATCAAGTACAGAGTGTTATGTTTTCTTTATCACCTTCATAAAGATAAAGTAATGTAAGCAGGAGCTCAGATTACAAAACCATTACAAGATTGCAAAGACTTAGGATTTTATGATTTATGGAAGAAAAATTTCATTATTTTTCCCTTACATCTGACACCATTTAATTGCATTTTGCCTGCTGTGGTAGAGGAGATGTGCCAAACTGTGATTATTGCAAACAAAATTGAAAGTGCTATAGAATACTGTTTTCTTACGGCGCATCCATTGTCAAAGGTGGTGAGCAAATGGCTTTGCAGAACTTTCTGATCACACAGTTTTGACCCATCCTTTGCAACACTGACTAATGTAGAACACATGCCTGTGCTGCTGCAGACCTTTTTATAGCATGTGCACTTCACACACAACTGTCGCTGATACTCAAAGCCTTTTGTGCGAATACAGCTTGAGCAAGGAGTCGGGAGGGGGAAAAGGGTAGTGACGGAGAGAAATAAAATAAGATGAGGATCCCTTACGGATGTGGGTAAAAGAAAGGTCTCTGCACACGAGACGGGTGTTGGGAAATTTTGTTCTTGTATGAAAATGTGGGTCATAGCAACAGAAAGTAACTCCGAAGAAAGGGCCTTTGTCTCGTTTCCCACAGTTATCAAGCCTCTTTCATGTGGCCCAACCTGATAAAATTCTCTCTTTTTTTCCAAAGTCAAACGTGAGCTAAACCAAACACGCCAGCAGCATGTCCAGGGGTGAAAGCAGCACCCCTGAATTTCCAGACCTGCTCCTCTGCTGCTGTAGGTCTGACCAGCTCCGGGTTCACGCAAGAGGACTCCCAAATCATGGGATAAACACAGGTTTTGCTAGGTAAGGGCTACCTACAAAGCCAAAGAGTATTGGAAGATGTGACTGCAAAGGCTCTGACAATATCACAGTTTCATAGGGGTTTGGGGTATCAGAACTGAAGAAAGAACAGACTTATATTCAAGACATCATTTTTGTAAGAAAAGGTGGCCTATAATGAATATCACACTTAGCTAGCTAAACTAGACTTTAAAACACTAGGGTAAGATGATCTTTCATGGACAGCAATTAACGATCCTCCATCCTTGATTTTTAGGATGTAAAACAACTGTGAAAACCTATCACATTCTGTTGCCCATGTTTTAAGTGAGAAATTCATCCTTTAATCGCCATCATAGAATCGTAGAATTGCCTAGGTTGGAAGGGACGTTTCAGGTCATCTAGTCCAACCATCAACTCTGCCAAAAAACGTCACTAAACTATATATCTAAGCACTATGTCTACCCATCTTTTAAAAACCTCCATGAATCATAACAATGCTGATAAATTCCCAGGATATTTCTTCCTCATGCTTTCTCTTTTCTGCCCCCACATGTGTCCAGTGCCTAATCACTGTTGCTTGGGAACTAAATGCTGCAGATTTAAATACCATAGACCAAGGCAGAGAGGTTAAACACAGCATCTTGACTCCTGCACAGCCAGCTCCTATGCCAAGGTTAGGGAGTGTGTCACTGAACGGTCTCACTAGAGGGCAGCCGATAAATCCTCTAGCAATAAAATTGCAAAAGCTGAATATTTTTTTTTGTTTTGTTTCCCCTCTGGAGTGTGATGGGACCCCTGAGATTGCTGCCAGCAATTCTTCCTCCAGCGTTTCGTGTTTGTTTTTTCCATGTAGAGCTGTAGAGGAGGATCCACTCACGGGCGTAGCTGGGTGGGACTCTGCAGGTCTGATGGAGCTGGGAAATCTTTGTGGGGCTTTGAAAAAGCATGAACGTGAGAGAGCGCTGGCTGCCGAACAGGATAACCTTTACTTTCCCACCCTCGCTTCTTTTCCTTGATTCCTTAAAGGAAACATCTCAAATTACAACAAAATAAGCATAGTGTGATATGTAGTGCAATCTGAGTTATTTGCCATAAAATTGCTTCTTAAGTAGTTATTAAGGTTCAAATGTATCACATTATTTCTTTTTTTTTTTTTCCTGTAGTCCTTGTAATAAATTGCAATCTTACGTGCCTCAAGGTCGTCTCACCTCTGGTTTCATAAATGTTCCCAGTACCTGTCCTATCCTGTAACACCAAAGAAGTATGCTATATGCTTTCCAGAGAAACACAAGAACAAGATCCCAAGAGCTTCCAAGATAAATACATTCTCTGAATTCCATACATTCGCCACGCAGTTTTTATTAGGCCAAAAATTTGCTTACAAGATTTTGTGCGGTTCTGAGCTGAGATACATTTTCTATCCCTATAGCAATGTTTTTATTTACTTGATCATATATCACACGGCTATGCAGAAAAAAAGGAAAAATTAAGCATGTGTTTTCTGCACTCTTCATGTACCAAGAACAATGTCTATCAAAAATAGTGCTTTAAAACATAAACTGTTTCAGAAATAAATACCACTTGATGTTTATAAAGTGCATTCCTCTGGCTGTGGCTGTTAAACACTCTGCTCGACGGAGGAGTTCATGTTTTAAGTAATTCTGACTTCCCCTGAGGCGACTAAATGTATCAGGACCTACTGTAATGTCCGAAATCCAATCCTGTTTTATGTTACATATTCAAAACCCCCATTTTCTTCAAAGGCAAAGAAGGACAAAAAATGTTAAGTGGGAATCTGATAGGTAAAGGTTCATCAGAAAAATCTTGTTGTTGGAATAAAATTTATTGTAGAAGTTTCCATTTTGCATTAACACAGTAAACAGTATTTGGTTTTCAGTACCAATTAATATAGCTGAGTGAGCAATTAAATACAAAT
This sequence comes from Chroicocephalus ridibundus, assembly GCF_963924245.1. NCBI lineage: Eukaryota > Metazoa > Chordata > Aves > Charadriiformes > Laridae > Chroicocephalus > Chroicocephalus ridibundus. The sequence continues at coordinate 36,883,018 of NC_086285.1, forward strand.
TTTCTCCTTTTTGTATTTGCATAACAGCTGCACTTAGTTTGCAATTTCACCAGATTTATTCATTACCCAAACATAGTTAACATTTTTTGTTCGTGAGGGTAGTAACTTGAGCCTTTGTTTCTTAATCAATTAAGAATGCTTGGTCCTTTTTTTGGGGGGGTGGGGGGTGTGTTGCACACACAATTCCTGCTAAATTGATTTTGCCTGTGATTACAAAAGTCCTGTGATACTGGCTCTGCTCCCTGGTTGGGTGATCCTATTTCATCCATCAGGAGAACAGCCTGAAGATACTATCAAAACAGTAGTTTATGGAGCAGAAACAAATAATACATGATCAGAGATTTCATAAGATGTTACATTGTTTTCCTCCTTCTCCGCACCCCACAGATTTTTCTCAAACCATCCCTCTTAGACCAGGAAATGGTAAGCTATATTGGCCAGGAGAGGAGTTTAATTCAATTACTACTCATTGCATTCACACAAAATAATTGAATGCGCATGTAGAGTCTGGTTTTAAGGGGTACAGTCAGGCCCTTATCTGATTCACCCAAAGGTCTCCTTGATAGGGAATTGGCAACGAATTTCAAAAGCCTAGTTGCTGCCTTGTCTCAAGCAGTTTTCCACCCTGAGGCAGGACTGAGTCAGAGGCAGAGTTAAGATTGTTCAGGAAATACATAGTGCGATGGTTTTGGTGCGTGCATTTAAAAGATCTTGAAAAGTTAAGGTTGATAACTTGCTTTTTCTTAATAATATTTGTAAATATTTAAATTTTTATTAACAGTGGTACTCATTTGATATATGGGAGACTCTATCATATGTTTACTAGAAAGCAGAATGTCGGGGACTGCTGCTTTGCGTCTAATTGCTTTTGTTCTTAGAAAGACAAGGATAATGCAAAGCCTAACAAATTCTCTTCCATCTCCTCAGCTGCGCCTGAAGTTGGATACCATTAAGGAGGGTTAAACCCCGGCAGTCTGCCTGGCTCCATGCCTCAGCTGCCCAACCACGTGGAGCTCACGACTTGCTTCCAGGACCGGCTGCAATAATTCAGGGTGTGTAATAGCATTACAAATTCAGGGATTTTTTTTTTTTTTAAATTATTATTGCCGTAGTAATATGGCACTGTAGGACTGTAACAATAACAGTTCTTTTTAATCATGCCCCATCCCTCCTTCTCCCCTTCTCTTGACCTTGCTGAGGCGTGAGAGCCCTATGGGCAATGGCACCCCATGCCAAAGGAATCCTTCCTGGTGTCCGAGAGCCACTTTCACACCGCTGGGACAGGGATTTTCTGCATGGCCTATGGCTTATAACAGTCTGACCTATTCCCCTTATGTAGGAAAAATGGTTTCATATAAACAGACCAGAACTCAAGCTAAAATTTCCACATGCATTCAGCCTGCTCAGCTGCTTACCTTCCATCGAAAGGGTTCGGTCCCTATCGCATTCAGGGTGGTGCTCAGGCTTAGGCTCAACTTTGTAGGACCTCAGGGCTGACACCATCTATCTCCATACAGCTGGGAGAACAGAACCTCCCTGTGACAGTTCCCCCAGCGACCCTCTTGATTTTGGGTGCAAACACTTCTGCCACACAGATCTGAGCTTCCACATGACTTGGTGCATGGAAAGAGTTTGTCCATGCATGCTCCCTTAGAACAAGTCAGTGGCCGGAATTAAAAATAAAACACAGTAGCCTTAACTACATAGCTCCACACCTGGAAATACTGACACATGTCCTCAGAAGAGGGGGCCTTACTCGCTTGGCTGGAGTGTGAGGTGACGCTACCTCCCAGCTCCACATCAGGAGAAGGAATGGCGCTCCACTAAGCATGTTTCATTAACTCAGAACACATGCTTCCATTTATTTAAACCATATGGATGAGTTTTATATGTTTATTACGTTTCATACAGCTGAGGCCACCGTAAATGCTTGCTATATGTCTTTGCATATTTTAGTTTCCTGAAGCAATTTTCTCTTATGTTTCAGTTAAGCATAAGCTCCACAAAACGTGTTATTAATTACAGACGTGGGTTGCCTTATGCGGTGTGATGTGTTCCCTCTGCACATGCACTTAAATGTCTGTTGTGAAACAGTCATACATATAGTGGTATTTTATCTATAAACTGTCTGAAATACAAGCCTTTATAATTAAACATTGATTAAAGCTTAAATTCTGCAAAGAAAATGCTTGGTTTTGGGAACAATATTTCCCATACCCAGTAGGTGCTTCATAACGTGCTAAGGACCCGTTCATTTCGTTAGGAAAACTCACGTGCTTTCAGTTGAGCTTGCGCTGAGGTGATTTGCTACGCCACAGCAAACAAGCATCTTCTCACAGCACTGAGGCAGGCAGTAAAAATCCTGGTGATTAGGGTCCACTCCATCGTTATGTCTATGGAATAGCCTGCTGGCTCCTACCAACCACAGTGACAACTGGATCGACACTCCCAACATGGTGCAGAAACCTTCGACTCCCTAGAAGAAATGCTTTTTTTAAGCCAACTTCACCTTCATCCTGGCTTTAAACAAGTAATATGCAGATGGAAGGGTATGCAATTTGTTACTAATTAATTTATTACCCTTTTTCAAACCATCGCTTTCAACAGTGGTCTGTATTACTTTCCAAATATCTATGCTCATCTGCATTGGGAAAAAGATGACAGGGTGAGAATGCAGAATAAACTCATAGTAAGAAAAGTAGTAATCAAATTCAGAGATGCAATGTTACTTTCGGGGTGCCAAAGTACCCCTTTAGTAAAGACTTTTTGCCAGTCTGCCACAAATACCCAGTTATAATTAAGACAGAGAGTGGGTCAGTGGTTAATAATCTCATTAACCAGTAATTCTTGAACAGACAGTAGAGAAAGGTGTAAGCTGATGAAGAATGAAATTGGGGAAGGACTCAAGGCAGTGGAGTGCAGCCTCTTCCTTGCTTCTCACTGTACTAAGTAATCTCCTCCATTGCAAAGTGACTGCTCTGATCGAATTGATTTTTCCTCTGGCAGAATCGATGGTACAAGGTGCAAAGAAGTAAAGAATCTGGTGCAAGAGACTTTTAAAAGCCTGCCAGTCTAAAGCAATATTGGAATCATCCTATGCCTTGACTACATCTTCACAGACCACTGAATTATACCCCGACATGAATAGAGCTGCTGTCATAAATGCTGTCTGTAACACAATAAATGTTTATCACTGCTGCACATTTTAAAACAATCCTAGATTATTGGTCATTTATTAGCGTTAGATTATTGTCACTAGGTTGCGATGCTTTGAGCGCCTCTTGATGCAGCACGGCAAATTAAATCTATGGAGATGCATCTCTCAAGTGCCTAAGTAGCAAGCGTGGAAGTTCCGAGACGTTCAGTGGAGAGAGGAGGTGAAACAGTGTATTGAAGCTAGGTTCCTGCCCTCGTTCAGCTTGGCAGACCCTCTCCCCATCAATTAAACAGAGACGAGCCTTTTAACACTAGTGCCCACGCTGGGTGAGGAAGGTCCCCTGCACACCCATCCTGAGCAGTTTACAGCCCAAAAGTGTGAGTGGGCAGAGTTGAACAGCATCAAACTGGGAGCTGGCTGTTGCCAAGGTGGATTTCCACACGAGACGCTGTGTCTTCTTGATGCTCCTCTCTGCCAGCCAGCCCAGTTATCACTGTCAAACCTGAGTTACGAAGCCAATGCCCAGGTCTGGTCACACTTTGCTCTTTTCCCTGCCCTCACCTCCTGCTCACATCTCCTTCAGCCACGGACAGGGAAGGACCAGGAAGCAGCCGTGGAAGAGGCTGGGGTGATGGCTTTTGAGGGATTGACAAGGTTCGAGCAAGATTGTCCTTTCCATAGCAGAGATCTGTCACATCACGCACAGCATCCTTACACCAAGAAGCAAGCCAAGCCAGACACTCCACGAATACCAGGCACTGCACAAGTTGGCCAGGCACCTGCCGTACCCAGCGCTGCCAAATTGAGAGAAGTCATGTCTAAATGGCAATAGGAAAACCCACTGCGATAAAACACCATCACTGAGCGAGCGCTGCCTGCTGCCCCTGCGCACCCCCGTGCCAGCTGCTTCCCTCACCCCATCACTCACAGCGTCTTCCTCCAAGGGACCCTCTCGGCCTTGGTGGCCCCACGTCAGTGATGGCCATGCTGAGGGGGAGGGCTGGCCAGGAGGTGGGTTTTGCCTCTTGCCCCGTGGTGCTAGGGGTCTCCTTCACACACCACAGGGAACAGCCTGTTGAGAAGGGAAGTGCCAATGACTATAAAAGCGGAGTGTGGATCCCACGCTGTGGTTTCGCTGTTTCGAGACGGGCAAGCCACCTGCAGGTGTGTCCCCTCTAGAGAGCACGTACCCATCTCATGTCCTGCTCCTGTGCCCCAGTTGCAGAGCGGGTGAGCGCATCCCTAGTGAAAACCTCTGCTGCAGCACAGATTGTGCCCAAATCCCCCAGACTCTCTTGGAAATCCCATCATTTTAAGCAAGTCTGCTATGCTCATCACAAGGTCGAGGTGCCAGTCTAGAGGACAGTGATTGCAATGAGGTGACACACGTTTGTACAGCCGCGACTGAACATCCCCTCGCAGCTTGTATGCTGGAGCAGTCAAAGCTCAGGGGTGTCTGTGGACGGCAGGAATAAAATGGAGAAGCAGGACGCTTTGTTCAAGGTCTTTTTGCCCCATGCAGGAGGTGTGGCAGCAGACCTAGGCAGGACATTCCTACTGGCAGCCTTCTACAGTGCAGCCTTTCTACTCAAGCAGACGACTTACCCACTTCTCTGCTGCCTTGGAAACACCTGGTTTTGTGAGGGCAAACTCCGGTAAAGTCGGGGGTGTTATCCTGTGGTTACAAGGGGGTAACACAACAGGATGTGCTTAGTGTTATGACCCCCGTAAGCTATTTTTACCTGGTAGGACTTTGGTCACTGTAAGGCACATTAAGTCAGAACCACAAAAATAGATGGACTTGGGTACTGGGTATTGCCTTGCACTTCTCGTTTCTTATCGTAAAGAAATAGCTCGTGGCTTTGCCAAGAAACTAGTGGCCTTTAGGCAGTTCTCACCTCCCCCAGAAAAGCAGACAAACCAGCTTTGAGTGAAGCTTGGTATGCAGCGTAGCTCACAGTCACTGAAGCTAGAAGGAATAAGAGGCTTCAGTGTTTTTGGTTCCTCTGCCATACAGGAAACAAAGCTTTGCATACCTATACTTCACCCAAGTGTTTCAGGGTTATTTTTGTCTCCAGACTTAGACCCCAAGATAAGAAGCCAATGGATTTACATGCTCTGAAGCACGTAACCGTATTTTAATGCTTGATTAAAACCTACAAGCACTCTAGTGACACCAGCAACTAAATAATGCAGCAATTCACAAAACATTCTTTTTAATCGTCCTGATTTTCAGAAGCGGGGAGGGGGGGAAGAGTACAGTGATAATTTTTAATGTCTTCAAGGCAGATACCTGGAAAAGAGGTAGCAGAAGTCACAATTTAGATGAACTGCTAATATAGAAAGCAGGGAAACATATTTATAAGAATCATTTAGTTTTTCAGGGAGGGTTGTAATAAAAGAACAGCAAATGGAACAAACACTTTTTTTTTTTTTTGCAAGTCATCTCTCCTAGGATTCCCCCCCTGCTGTACAGCAATAAAGCTGTCAGCATTTAAGATACTTGCTTTTGAAGCAGGCAGATTTTTCAGGGCTTTGCTTTGTACATTTTAGTTTCACTTGCAAAGCAAGCTAAAGAAAGTCACCAGCCAGAAGACCAAAACCTCTCGGTACTGGATGCAGGAGACCTCCATGTTGCTGTAGATCAGACAGTCATAAGTTTTATAAGAGCCCAGATTGTCACTTCTCTTTTGCTCTTGCCTTTTTAGAGTTTAATGATACTTTTGGATTTCGCCTGCAATTTGTTTGCTGTTTGGTAGCGCATCGGAAACAAGAGCGGTAGGTCCAGCGGGGAGCCCGCCCGCCTTGATTCTGCCAACACACCACGTACGGCCTCCCTAAGCCTCCCTGGAACGACATTGGTGTTAACACTACTCTGTTCTGCGCTGCACCGTAAGCAACACTTGAAATTAATCTAAAATCTGCCTCTTTCCTCTCTTTTTAAACTGTTAGCCATGCTGTTTCCTTCCAACTTCATTTCTTGATTTGTCATCTGTTACTTGAAGAGACAGCTCCCCTTGAAAAGGAAACATAATTGTGTTTCACTCTCTGGTTTCTCATGCTCAGTAGTACTTTCCAGGTATTTATAGCAAAAGTAACAAAAGATTGCAGGATCCTAGCAGGATCCATAGCGTCCATAAAAAACAAGGGGTAGTCTTTTCTCAAAGCCACACTGATGCTAAGAAAACGTAAGGGCACAGGAGATATTTCCAATGTGCTGTTTATGATAGACCCAGATGTTATTTGTCCAAAGCCTATAAAGTGTTTTTTAGACATATTTATTTTCTACTAGGGACAGCAGCATGCCTGTTTCCCCTCCGTGTACATGTGATTGGGTTGGCATCTCTGGCATTCTGCAGACTCTGAACCTGCAATTAAGGGTTTTATCCCCGGTTAGAAGAGAAGAACAAAGCTTCCAAGGAAACAGCCTACCTGAGAGTCTTCTGAGTCTGTGTGATCGAGACAAGTTGAGAGGGGCTGGTGCCAAGTGACAAAAATCACTAGATGCAAATCCAATATTCCAGCATTGCCGTGGGACCGGGAATTTCTGAGAACTGGTGAATGATCCCCCATGCCTGTGGGTTACAGTATCTGAACGGGTCTCAGGTAGGTGGAACAGGCTGGGAAGCTATAAACTGTTGAACCTCTAACTGTCACAGTATCAGAGTTCAGTAAGGTACAAACTGACGTTTCTGCGTCTGAAAGGAATAGAAATGAACTACTGTGATTGCTGAGCTGTCGCTGCTATTCCTTCCCAGGCAAACATGTGGCCTTACAGAAATGCTAGTTGTGATAAAAACAAAGGAAAAGTTAGGGAACTAGGAAAAAGAATGACGTGACAAGAGAAGAAAAATATAAAGCAAAAATGTAGCAGCTTTAGCAAAATCATTACAGCACCTTAGCAGGTAAATGCGAAAGAATAAGATGAACCACAACGGATTGCTTTTTTCGTTTTCCTTGCATCTACATACATATTTATGAGTGTACAAACTGAGTACAAAGGAAGCATAAAACATTCCTGTTCTGAGCTGAAAGCATTTTACACCCATTTTGTCTGGGTCTGGATGACTCCACCCAGGTTTAGGGGCAAAAAATGGCAAGAGCAGAGTCTGACCACAATGCAGTGATATGTAGCACGTACAAAGGTAGTGAGTGATACATACAGATCACAAGCGGTTAGAGTCCAGAGAGAAAAAGACAAAAGAAAAACAGGACACAAAGAAAAAGATAGAAACTGGTGAAAAGTGGAAATCAATGGGGCCCAAGGAGCAACTTCCAGTAAGAAATACTTTCAAGAAAACTGTGATCTCGTTGTGGGCAATTTACAAACAAAGGAGGTGAAAGATCTTGGATAAATTATTCATTATCCACCAAGCTCTAATTAGAACATGCCCACACATGTATGCAGGAGTTGAGGGGAGCTTTTTTAGCTTGTATAAGCAGTTTTGATCTGCCTCCTAAAACGCTGTAATGGATTGCCAAAGCGAAAACGTGGCGCCTCAAGACTTGTCTCAAATTGGAGCTTTCTTAGGATGTTTATCTCAACAAACAGTTTTGAGGGTATCCCCTCGTGCCAAAAAACGCACAGATGAGAATTCTTCCCATAACAAAGGAATATAGCATCCCATAGATTGGATTGCTAATTGCAGCTGTGTATTTCTTGATGACTGATTATGGCATTAAAATAATTTTCTAGAAGTACACCTCAAGAAAAGTAAAAATAAAAAAAATCACACTTAATGATTGCAGTTCTTCTGAGCCTGCCAGGAGAACTGGATGCCTCAGGACAGATTCAGATAGCGCTGATTCAGTAGAGGCACATAAAATCCATCTGTCCAGAGACTCCATAAGACAGATGTATCATTCAAGTCCAGCATTTTGAAGACCATATTCCAAAACCCATTGCTAGACTAATATTTAATTGATAGTCTTATCTGGCAGCAGAGTTGTAACAGACTCTCTAGACAGACTTTGAGTCAATCAATTACCATGAGCTTTGGTCCCCTATTCTATTGATGCCTGGACTTTCTTATTTGCATGGAGGAGGGTTGTCTTTGAGACCATGAATCTGATAATTCTCACTATTATACCTGCGCGTGGAGAACCACATGCACAAATGTTCCAAAAAGAGGTGTTAAGCATTTGCATTTACTTGATTAGTATATGCAAGCACAGTTGTTGCAATCAGGCTCTTATTTGCTCTCACAAATATGGCCCAAATTCTCATAGAAAACAACAACAACAAAAAGATACTTGACAAAAAACAGGCTTTGGAGACTTACGTCTCACTCTTCTACCATGCTCCTGTCATGATTATGAGGAATATGGATATGCTGGCAGATGATACAGAAGCAAAGCATATTCAATGTTGTCAGTACGCATGAATAATGATGAGTTAGCCAAAATTAGGCATAGCATAATTCCTGTCAGGGTGTGGAGGTACAGCATCTCTGACACAGGGTGGAGCAGGACAGAGAATTCCTTGCTTGAGACTCAGACTTGGTCCTCACCCATTCCTACGGAGGTATTTGGTGGTGGAGCTAGAGACCCAAAGGTGGCTGGCCCTGATGGTGGCAATGTTATTCTTGTACTTGAACTCTCTTAGTTATTAAGCTCAAAAGAGCATTTGAGCTTGACCAGTTTCGTATTCAATTCAGGTCATAAAGCTGCAGGTGAAAAGAAAGGATTTATGGCATTAGCAAAGGAAATATCTATGACCAGCCTCCTCCAGGAGTGACACGACGCTTTGAGAAGCTTTGGAAAGAGCCTTTCAACCTGTGCAGCCAGGTTTTAAATAATTTAATATTAAAATTAAAATATTGTTTTACCCAGACAAAGATTTCAGCCATGAGAATCTCTGCGCTTACAGAGCTGAAGCCAGGGAGGGGAGGCCACGCCGTGGTACCAGGAGAGTTAAAGAAATAGAAATTCTCTGTGTAAACAAGGGACGGCAGCTCCATTTCCCCTCGAATCCAGTTGTGTGCATTCAGGCCGTGCATTAAGAACAAACTACATAGCTGCTTGACTTCAAGAACGAGCACGCTCCTCAGAACCTGTGCCCTAAGGTTCTGCCTCCTTTGTCATGTAAGCAAGCTACCCCTGCCTTTTACTGTATAAGCCAAGAAAAAACGATAATTTTTTTTTTCTCTCACTGCATACCATATGTTTGTATAGTGATTACCTTTGCAGCTAGCAGATGCATTTATTTCCGGGTTCTTAAACAGAAAACCAAAATCATCTTGTGTCTGCATCTTTCTGAGACAGTCAGATGTGAAAGGTTTTCTTTAACTTACTGAAGGAGAAAGTTTTTCTCTGCTTGCCGCCTTCTGCATTAATGTTGTTGAATAATTGATTGCCTTCTGGGGAAAAGAAGCAGAGCGTTTTCCTCTACATGCTGATCACTTCTGAAGTACGATGCAAGATCTGATGGACCAAAACTCCTTTTAGGTCTGTATGACAAGGGCTGATCTCTTAAATTAATTAATTCCTAGTAACAAATAGCAGCCCCTCGGGCACAACATTTATTGGAATAAACCACTGTTTTATTTTGCCTTGTGGAGGAAGTGCAGAAACCACCTATGAAGAAAAACTTAAGACATTGATAGAAGATTTTGAAAGGTATGCATAATTTAAGGATTACAGTAATTGGCATGCCTCCTATTCTTAGATTTCTTTCAAGTCAGGGGTGTGTTTAGTAGATTTGGATCTTAAATGATAATACATGCGAATTAGCTATTCATTCCTGTATCTAGATCTTTGCAAACCATAACACATTTATGGAAAGCAATCTTCTTCCATTTTCTAATTGCAGAGCTCAAGGGTTTGGTTTTTTTTTTTGCTTCTGGAGATTACACTGGTAGTTTTTAAATGGTGATTTCAGTTTGCCTATCCAACAGCAAAATTACAGCTGAAATTTCAGAAGAGAATTTGAAAACATTTTCTTCTTCGCTTGTATTCTCCTAGTTCTGCATTCCCAGACATGAAAACGTCCCTTCATAAAGGCAGAGGAAGCAAGTTCCCTGCCCCAAGAAAAAGATAATTTAATCCAAATATAGAGGATAAGAACAAAAAGATCAAGTGAAGTTGCGGATAGTGCCGCAGGGCACACCGACCGAAGTCTAAGTGGAAGGAAGACATCTGAAGAAAGTTTTGAAAGCAGAGGAGGAATTATCTTAATGAAGGCGTGGCTGATCCAAGTGCAAAATGTAGCTGGAAAGTACACAGGGCTCAAGGAGAGGAGGAAAGACAATGAGAGCATTAGGCAAGAATTAGGTGAGGGCTGTGCCTCATCCCCATTAAAAGAGGTTTGCAAATGTAATTTACACCAATAAAAAGCATGTGCTGGCAAAAATATTTTTTTCTTCACGAATACATCAGTTCAGCAAGTGATGAACAAGTAGCTTTATGTATATATACATTATATATATGTGTGTGTATATATACACACACACACGTATCTACAGAACCTTTTTGTCAAAGAAAGAAGATCACAAAGACAACTAGTAAACCTACTACAGACCTAAAGAGCCAAGAAATTTCCTGCACAGACCTGGCCAAAATTATGCCAGCGGACAGTGGAGTGGACAGGAGACAGTTCGGACACCTTGCACTACCTGAAAGACCTTTCCTTCCATGCAGAAATATAGAATCATAGAATCATAGAATGTGTTGGGTTGGAAGGGACCTTTAAAGTTCATCTAGTCTAACCCCCCTGCAGTAAGCAGGGACATCTTTAACTAGATCAGATTGCTCAGAGCATCATCAAGCCCAGCCTTGAATGTCTCCAGCCAAAAGTAGGCAGTCTCCAGCCAACGTAGGCAGCCAAAGAATGAGGCAACCTTGAAAAGCGAGGGCATTTATTTGAATCCAACATATAAAAGAAAGGGAACCAAGGATGGGGTGAAGTACACGATCATCAGAAGGTCAATAGAGAAAAGGAAGTAAGCTATGAAGCCTGTGATCCAAGCTCATGTGTATACCAAGTTCAAACTCTCGTCAGACAAATACGGGCTCTGATGATTTAATTTATGCTGAAAAAAATCTTCTGATTCTGAACACCGCAGAGTTTCGGGTGAAAAGAAGAGAGCTGTATACATTGAAAGAAGGCCATTAGCTCTTCATTTGAAGAATGTGTGACGATTTCGGCCCACTTGTGTTTACAAAACAAATGTGCTAACTTTCATGCTGGGTGTGGTGCTTTGTTTAATTTTTGGTGTGCCCTAATTACTCACATTTATCCCTGCCCTAACAAAATTCATCTTTTTTCAGCTTTCCTCCTGCTTCACCTCTTTTTCAGTAAAAATAACGTAAATTACTTTACTTAGCTTCTACTGATACTTAGAATAGTGCATTTTATTTGAATAACAATAATTCACCAATAAATTAGTACTGGCTAATTTTGTAATGGATTGTATAGATTTGTATTACACTTTTATCTACCAGTACCGATCAAGAACTGCAGCAATCGGGAATTAAGGGTATTGTACAATTAGAAATCAGACCTAATGTTTTGGGCTGGGCGCTTGTAGTGACCTAAATTCAAAAGCTAATCCCCGTCTCAAGTAGTGTGTAGTATAGATTATACCCATGACAGCAATCGTGGAAAGGCAGATTATGACTTGTCTTCATGAAGCCACTTCATCTCTTTACAAATGATTCTTTCTGGAACGCTATCATCAAATAAGAGCATTACTTATTTATACAGCTCCCAAAAGTATGTTAAGCATTTGAGTGCAGAAGGAGGCAGGACGCAGAAGAGAGGCATTTTTTAGTCTGATAGAACCAAGACTTTGCACATCAACTGTTAATTTTCCTTTTATTTTTTGTCACTGGCAGTTTGTATAGCACAGAACACTTCTTTATCTCTTGGCAGTGAAGATTGGCAGGTACTGCTAGATACAGTTTTGAAGGTACAGAGGATGGTACAGTATGCTAATTCAAAAATATTAACAACTACTTCCAGAGGGAATTTCCCAGTGTTTTATTTGAGAGAAACTCAAAGTCCGGAGTATCGTCTTTAATGCAAGAAAAAAGCTTAGAAATTACATTCATAGATCTTGTCCTGTAAACCTGTCTGCCAGTGCTTTTTTTACTGGCAGACCATTAAGACGTTACCTTGACATGAGTTTATTTATCCATTTGTAAGTAAAAATGGAGCAACAGATATATTTCATTTTGAAATTGTACCACATGGTTCCGTAATTAATCGGGCTCAACTGCTCAGCTGCTCTATGATTTCATTTGTTCCCATTAATGTAGAAGCATGTCAGAGCTTACAGAAAGTTAATCACTGACACTAAGACATAGATGTTGTACAGCATAGTGCATCATTTCCCTATTTGTGCTGAATGTGAATTACTGTGCTAGGGGAAATTTGAATGCCCAGATCCCTCATACCTTCAAGCATAGATGTGCACCGGTTTGAGTTGAAATATAATGCATTAAATCATTTGTATGTGTTATCCCAGGAATTAATTTGACCTATTCACCCTTTACAAGCTCCAAAGACAGAAAAGCCAGGTGGGCCAGGGGTGCTGGATGGGACTTGTCTGGGCAGGGAGGCATGGATGGATCCTCACCACTCAGAGCCCCCTCCTGGCAGGTCCCTGGAGAAGTGCTCGGAGATTTTCCAACTCCCTTCTGACTTCAGGTGTCTTCACTTCGGGGTCCTTATCTAAACCTCAGCATCCTCGGCTTACTGCAGGGGGGTTGGACTCGATGACCTTTAAAGGTCCCTTCCAACCCAACACATTCTATGATTCTGATTCTACGATCCAGAACGCAGAGGCAGCTTAGGCAAGCTGTAGGCAGCAGAGGCCAAAATTTGGCTCCAAAAAATCATGTGAGGATGCCTGACTTGCCTACATCCACCTCTGGCAGTGCCCGTGGTCCTGCTTCCAGAAGTGCCTGGGCAGCATGGGCTGGAGCTCCTGCCCTGCCCCAGCTCGCAGGCACACAGGCAGCCAAAGTCTCCCAAGTCCGACCCATCTCATCCATGTTCACAGACACGTAGCAACAAGGTGGAGCTGGAGCAGGAGCTGTCATCCCTCCTTTGCACGCAGCCTAAATGACCTGAAGATTTCCCTTCTTGGCCCAAAGGGGTTCAAATTCCCATCTTTTATAGCCAGAAGGGTACCAGGCGACTGGCTGGGCTGGGTGGTTTGTTCAGCCTTTCTCCGGGTGACGCTGTGCCACCAGGCAGCACAGCAGGCACAGCTCCCACGCTGGTCGTGGAGTTTGCGTTGAATGAATGTATGAGTAGCATCAGCATCCTACCACCAGGTGACAGCATCGGGGTCCCCCACAAACTTGTCGTTTCTTTCTGGTCAGGTGGTGGTCATGAAGGTGCCCTCCAAGAGACAGGAGATGAAACCTCTTTCTTATGTGGAAAAAGGTCCGAAATCCATGGCTGCTCAGAGGGAATGTTTTAACCAAGCAGACCATTAAGTGAGAGGCAAACAACAGTGCCCTGCTTTTACTAAAAGAGAAAAAAAATAAAAAGAAGAAAAAAAAAGGCAGCCCTTATGGTTCCCTGAAAAATATTAATTATAGGCACATACTCTATGGAGACTTCAGGCTCAGGGTGCCAAGAGGTGGGCAAGTGCATGACATGGCTCTGAGACAGGTACTTCAGACATGACATCCCTGTACCGAGCAGGACTGCTTGGAGGAGGGGAGGAAAGGCAAGATCCCTAACTTAGAGTGGACCCCGCTCCTAAGATCATGGGTTAAGTGAGTAAGAAAGGACAGAAGGAGAGAGGGCTTCACCCCTGGGGTGTGGGGCCAGGAGGAGCTCTGGGTTTCGCAGCCTGCAGGAGAAGGGAGGAGGCGTCAGCATTTTGGGACAGGAGTTCGCACTTCGGACTTCATCAAACGCTCCCGCGTGCAGAGAAAGCTCTGCATAAACATCGTGCCCTTTCCAGCAGGGATTTTTGCCAGATTCCTCGGCTAAAGGCTGGCGTAATCTAGAACTGCAACTCCCAGCAGTCTCTGAGTTATTTTTTTCCCCTCTGGCAGCTGGAAGAAAAGTTAACCCACTCTGCTCGTGGAGCTCCCACCACCGATCCTTACCAGCACACCTACATGCAAAAACACATTTCCCCCCCACACACAGGGTCCTTCTCCCATGCCTGCCCCCAAAAACCACCACTTCTTCTCCGACTCCATCGTTAAAAAGAAGTTATGACTGAAACTGAGGATACTTGTCCACAGAAGTTCCCTCCATTCTTAAAGGACCAGCTCAGAATAGGGCCAGTGTGGTGCATTTTGTTTTAAAGCTTGCTTGCAGAGAGAAATGGCATCTGACATCCCCAGAGGGACAGTGTACTGTGGATGTGTAAGTATTGAATGTACTGAAAGAACGGGCAGATGATGTAGGGGGATCATGAAGACCTCTGTTAGTTAATCGCTTGGAGATCTCTTGCAGCGGAAGGCAGCAACTCAGATGTGCCTTATTTATTTTTGACAGCTGTTAGCATTTGCAGAGTCACAGAAAATATTAAAGTCATAGGAGAGAGAGTGAAAGCACAAAGGTCTAACATGATTTTCTTCGAGGCTGCCATGAATTGCTTGTGAAGCCAGCACTGTCCCAGCTGATAGAGAGCCGCAGATGTTTACTGTATCTTGGTGCACACAGATGTGGTTCTGCTCATCAGGTACATTTAAAATCTAGAAGGACCTGGCCCTCTCCGCGGAGATTTAGTATGAAATGTTTGCAGGTCCTTCCTTGCTAGTTTGTAGAAATGTATGTAAAACGTAAGGGAATACAGTTATAATGATGTGCATATTGACTATGAAATTTTATTGTACTATTTCATTTTATAGAGAATAAAAAATAATTACAGTTGGCAAAATGAATGAGCTAGGAGTGTTTTCCAATGCATTATCCTGGCCTTATTTATGTGTGTATGTGTCTTTGCTTGCAGAATTTTCTTAAGTACAGTGAGAAAAAAGAACATTTTGCAGCAGTTCTTGGTTACTTGTCCCAATTAGCCCGTTCCTAGAAAAGTCATTACTGTGAAAAAAGGATGCACAAAGGTAAACTGACCTGGTTTTGTCCTAACAAACTGCATGGTACTGGGGAAACCCACACAAGTGATGTCTGGCTGAGGATGCTCAGGCTTGGCCTCAGCTCCAGCAGCACTGATGGACGTGGCTGGTGTCAAGAGGGACTGGGGAGCTGGGGCTTTGCTTGTCCCCTCCCTGTCCTGAACCCCGCTGAGCCCAGGGACCTCCCGTCCATCCCACTAGCACTCCTCCTGCCTGTCCGGCTCATGAATGCCAAACAGACTGCTGAGAAACGTAGCCCTTGCATAGATATTCCCAAACCAGCAGCGTGACAAATGCTTCTAAACAACGCTTGTCACAGCCAAGTGCGCTTCCTGGCCATTCTTCGTAAAACACCAAGTATCTTACAAATGCAAACAAGACGCTCACAGGGTGATGTGTTTAGAGAGGGATTAATTGGATGTTAAGATCAGGGACTCTCTTGCACCGAATTAGAGAAAGGTGGAATTCCCTTTCCCACACTTCCCTCAGTCTGCCCTGTGTACTTTTGCTTATACTGAAACTGTAAAGCCGTCACATAAAAATCCTCCCAGTCCATTCTTGGCAGTCACTTCTTCCAATACCGATAAAGTATAACCTCACCAATAATGGCACACAAAAAGCAGCACTGTCACCTACCAAATAGTTCAGATTTGTGTATAGATACTTATTTCTGTCCCTCCTGCAGACACCTGATTGCAGCTTGCAGCCTGCTGGGTTGTCTCTCTTAAAACCTCTTGTTTCTTATCCCCTATACCAGGATCTCCACGGGCACAGGCTGTCGTATGTGTCATTTATTATGTTTGTACAGGACCCAGTATAGTGGAGCCCATGCATTGGCAGCCTTTTGTTCCTGAACAAAATGGCAAATAAAATGTGACCCTGTCTTGGAAATCAAATGGGAAAGAGCATCATTGTGCCACTGCATAAACCCCCGCTACTGCGTGCGGAAAGGTGTGGAAACAGGCAAGAGGGTGGATATGAAGTATGGCGTGAAGGTTTGGAATGGGAGAGGTCTGTAGGAGTATGGCCAGCATGGCAAACACAAACAAGGAATGTTTTTTTTTACTGTTTCTTACAAAACAGATCATGCGATATAAGGGGCGATTAACGAAACAATCAGATAGCAGATTGCCCCAAGCAGCGTATGAGGACATTGCGGAGATCTAAAGTGCAGATGGGTTCAAAAGGGAATTTGATGAATTCATAGGAAATAGACCCAGGGACAGCTGATAAACATGATGGTCCAGATGCAACCTCTGGCAAGGGAAGACCCTGTGCCGTGCATGGCCAGAAGCTGGAAGGGTGCAGCAGGGGAAGGATCCTGCCCTGCTGCTTACGCTCTTTCCATCGGCGCTGGAAATAAGTAGATGTAATGGATGATGTAGTTCTTGTTTATAGGCTGCAACGATCCAAACTCTAAACAATAATAGCTGAAAGTCCGCTTACTATTAAAAATAGTCGTGAGAATGTGAAGTAGCTGAGCTCTGGAGGGACACTTCCTTGCAGAACCTGCCGCAGGAGGCTTCGCGCAGAGGCACGCGCTGTGACACCTTGGCTATTGCTATAAGCAAAGCCTCTGAAATCCATCGCTGCTTGCGGGTAATGCTGAAGGTTTTCAGACCCTCCCCTGTGACGGATAGCTGTTTCCTGCACCACCAAAGAGATCTTCCACTTCCTTTGGTGCGTGAATTTTCATAGAAATTGTAAGTTGTTTCTGAGACAGATGGAGTGCTTGAGTCAGTCCTCCTATCATTTTCTTTAATAGCCAAATGGGATTTGTTGGGTTTTTCAGGAAGAGGGGGGAATAATTTTGATAGCTCATCTGTGAGATCTCCTGTATTGCTGATTAAAAGGATCAGAATCACAACTGATAAAAGACCAGCAAAACTGCCCATTCTAGACCAAGAAGTGTATTTCTGGCTGTAGCTGTGCGTTCAGCTGTATAGAATTTAGCTATTGCATTAAAACAAAAAATCTGTATAATACCATATACAAATGCAGTTTATAAATAGACACATTTGGGGAAGTGTCTTTACTCCTCATTTATCCAGGGCATATGGACTAGTGCGATGATAAACTCAGTACATGCACATTGAGGATCTCTGGTTAGGCTAAATGTTTGCCTGATTCAGCATAGCATGCTTTAATAATGTAATTCAATTCTTCCTCATTTTTAACGTTATTTCAGCCCGTTAACATAATTTGGTGAGCTATTATAGTTGTTACAGCTGCTAGTTTTGCCCTTAATACTGATTTCACTTATGACCTCAGTCAGAACTAGATTTAAAGTTTGAGATGATGTAAGTGAATAAGGATTATTAGATTTATTCATATGGCAATTTAAATAAGAAACTGCCTGGCTTAGAACAAACGGTAAATGAAAAATGCATGTGATTTATAGACCTGTCCATTTTAAAGATTTATACATAGAGTGGGATGATTAAGTAAGAGACAGACCTGATTATATGAAATATGTAATTTTTGTAATGCAATATTGGAAGCAAGCTGCTAAACAGCACCAGCATAACAATCATTGCCCAAACAGCTTTTATTACAATATTACTGTACAGCTGGTATGCAGTCATGTAAACACAAGCAGCAGGCCTCTGACCGTTTCTTTTCCTTGACGACTGGTAGATGGTGTTACGTTCCCATGGAAAGCATCTCCCCCTCGAAGTGGCTGCAGCACCATCTCCCGTGAGCCAGCTGGGGGACTGGAGCGGCCTCCAGGCTTTGTCTACCCATCCCATTTGAGAGCTCAGTTTTCCTATGTGTCTCGGCTTTCCCGGGTGTGTTCAAGCACTCCCAAGGCCGCATGCCAGGATTACTGATCTCCTTCCATTAAACTCGCCCGTACCAGAAATACGTATCTCTGACACTTAGCCGAAGCAATCGTGCCTCTCCCGCAGGACCTGAGAAGGTCCAGATGCATCATCACAGAAACAACAGGATCAGCAAAAATCCTTCCGCTCTTCCACCACGTACCAGAAAGAATAAGCTCTTCCTTTGTTCTCCATCAAGCTTGAAAAGCAAAAAAAATGCATTTTCTTTCATGGGTTGTAAAGCTGGAAGAAGCTATTGCAATTATTTAGTCTCCCTACCTGTATAACGCAATCAACAGACCTCCATTCAGCAGTTCCAGCCATCTTCTTCTTTAGTTCAGGACTGGATGAAGTCCTAAAGCTCACCATTAATACAGTAAAAGGTCTTATGAATGACACAGGTGAATGGTGCTTTAACACCCCTCTCGTCAGAGCATTACTACAACCTGTTGTGTCTCCTAAGGCACTATCTGATCCCGTAAGAACAAACCAGCAATACTACTTGCAGTTATTGTGGCATTTTTGCGCATACAGCTGTGGAGATTTGAAGACCACATGGGAAACATCCATACGCTGTGTGTAGGGATATTAGGCTACTCCATTCAACATGAATTAATACACTTTTTATGAGAAAGCTTAATAAATGTGTTCCAAACCAGGGGGTCTTCCATAACATAATTTGCATGAAACAGAATTGACCCAGAAAATTTTAATCTAAATCCCAATCTGATTTGTACAAAGTAATTTAATTTCCTCCCTAGTAGTTATATGGATTTTATCAATTATACCAATTAAATTGTCAAGCAGATTTATTGACCAGTCATCTACAAGACACTTTCTTTGATGTACTATTCTGGTATCATCAACTGGTCATGCATGTCTAGCCTTAGTTTTTGGTGTCATTATGTGCAGCTGAATCCTTAAAAGAGAAGGTTCTAATAAATGAGTGGTGTGAACCAAATTTTGAAATAAAGATTGAAAGCTCCTTATTTTGAATAGCCGGCACAAAATTGCAGGTAGTGGCAGAGGCAATCAATTTAGATGCTTAGCCATCTTACGTGGAAAACACACGTTTGATTTCTGACCTCAGAGTTGGACCTCAGTTAGAGATCTCCATGCTAATAGCTGTTATCTAAATGTAATCATTCTTGCAAAAATGCACATCCAGTTAATTTTAAATGTAAAAACCGAGGCATAAAATTAAAGGTTGGTTTTGAACTTGGCAACCTATGTTTTTCAGTACATTGGGTTTTCTCTATTGCCTGGGTTCCAGACAAGTGGCAAATCTTCCTGAAATAACCTTATTACCCATCTTGAATAGTTTTGTTATTAACATAAATTTTAATTTGTCAGAACAGATTACCAGAATCAGACATCTTCCTTCCATTGAGTGAGTCACAGTGCAACTTCTGATTTCTTCATCACCTTTTCCTAATTTTCTTCTACAAGTTTGCCAAGCAAATGAGAATAATACTGGAAAAAAGTGTTAAGAAGTTACGGATCTTTGTAGTCAAGGAAAAACCAGAAGTATGTAGTTGCTGAATAAGGGGATTGCTGTGGAGCAGATTCAAAAGTCTAAAGAAAAAAGCAAATGCAAATAACAAACTTGACACCCACTGGAGTGCTTTGGTCCCCATTTAGTTACTGCAGCTAGACAAGGCACAATGGCACGCAGCCTCCTCTCCTGTTAGGGGTTCAGAGAATACGCACCATAGCCCATAGCATGTTTGGTCTCCTAGAATATTCTTCTAGAACTAAGGTTTTTTTAGAAATACGAGGCATCCAGCATGAATAAGAGAAGGCAGAGTTATTTACCACCAATAAAACTAAGCCCTGAGGTGTTGGTTGCAGGGAACCACAAATCTGGTGGCTGGTATTACCTCCTATTATGACTAAACTTCAGATTTTCCTTTTCACCATTGACATAGGAAGCCTGAATTTTTGGTTCATGTCACTGCAATGCTTAAACTGTAGTTTTAAAATATTTTGAGAAGTTTGTAAAAAGCAATAAATGTCATGAGATGGTAAACAGAGCCGACACGTGAAAGACAAAGAACTTGTGGAAAAAAAATAACTTGTTGAAGCATTGAAGAGCCACTTGGACTGTTTCAGAAATATTTGGCTACATGCATAATCTCAGTATTTTTGGTAAGCGAGGCTGTGAATGTATGCTTTAGCCAACAGCTCTGTATCACTCCAGTGAATGATGTCATGAGAGCTATTTCATGATGAATATGGAAGATAAATAACAGCTAGCTGTGTCAGTGCCAAATACAGACCAAATGTGCCTCCTGAGCTGCTTGATGGCTCAGGACTGTTTCTCTGTCATGCTTACCCTTTCCAGTTCCACATCTGTGGTCCCTCCTTTCCCTCTCTGAAAACTCAAACTTTTCTTCCACCTTTACGTGCATTTGAAAATTAAAGAATAAGGGAACCAAAAGATTAATACCCAAGCAAACGGTGTGGGAGAAATTTCATCTTTGGACAGGTAGCTGTTTGCTGACTGTTGTGAAAACAGTCTGTTAGAGTCCCAGACAACAAATACAGCTCCGGCCAGGACTATGCTGAAGGCAATAGGCCAGATGTTGGGCTGCATTAAAGCCATGCTAAGCAGGTCAGGAAATCAGAGAAAAAGCTGATCCTAGACGCATTGTTTCCCTCGACAGGACTTCAGCCACTGGTCTGGTCTCCAATGTACAGCAGCTGTTTTACTCATGGAGCACCTGAAGGTGATGCTGATGGGTGTAGAGTGCAGGGCAGTGAGAAGTCCCACTTGTGCCTAAACAGAAGAAAGCCATTATAGCACATATATTCCACATGATTCCCTCCACTTTGCCCTCTGCTTTGCGTAGCTGGAGCAGCACAGAGCTGAAGAAGCAGACGGTACCTTTGGGCCTGCACTGGAGGCCCAATGCAGACATGATATTGTGGAATTACTAATTGTTTTCATCCCACCTAGAAATCCTTCATATATTTCAGGCTGCAGAAACTTAAAGTAAGTTGCAGATAGGCAGCGACTACAACTCCCTTGTTCCTGAGTCAGACGTCACCTTGAGTGAGGCAGCGATGTTTTTACTGGTTAGTTTTGTGATGCTTTCCCATTAAAGCTCAGAGGCAGAGAGCCAAAGCATACATGCCAAAATGCAGGGAGTAACCAAGCTCTTGTCGTGCAGAAATCCAGGTAGTGCAGCAGGGATAACAGAATCAGAAGTGTCATTAACCTAGCTGGACGGTGCCCTGCCAGAAAAATAATACTTTTCATTATGAAGATGACACTGTAACACCCTGAATCTTAGGGAATATTATTTTTCAGCTACAGTAATTGAATAGTCTGGGTTTGATTTCTGGCCTTCAGTGCTTAACCTAGCTGTAATTAACCAGGACTGTGATTTAAGAAGACAGTATCTCTCATTCCTTTCTCCTCATCTAAGAGTAGCTTAAAAAAAATATGTATTATTTAAAATGGAGTCAAGAACATCCTAGTATCATCTGAATGACCCGAGAAGCAGATATGGCAAAGAAGAGAGAACCATTATTAAATTAACTCGTTCATCAGGCGGGTCAGCATCTGACACTGTGGGAGGAGGGAAGCGAGGTCAGGAGCAAGGTCTTTATCTTGACCATGAAACCCTACTCCAAAAGAAGACTGACAGATCTCATTCAGTCCCAAACAAAGTGATGTGGGGGATATGAACTGGCAGCAATTCACGTCTCCTGCTCTGCCGGCTCCTTTTGGCCATGAGCACTGGCGATGCTGCCTTGTGGGCTGCGGAGCCGGCAGCACCTCGGTGGGTTACCCAGCAGATGTCTCTGCTCCCTGCACCAACACCCACGGGCCCATGAGGGGTGGTTTCTGTTTTCATTGCCTCCTGTGAAGAGCCGTGCCGTTCAGACATTCAAAAACATCCCCTACCAGGTGCCCAAAAAAAAGCTCCTTGTTCGAAAAAGCATTGTTTTCGCTAACTTATCCTTGCTTTAATTCTTTAAAGAAGGAGAAGGATTTTGAGAAGTGTTTGAAGAAGTCATGGTTCTAATTTAATTATGGGATTCTAAATGAATTTTATACTCAGGAATAATTTTTACTCTATTATTTCTGTGGCTTCAATACACACTGAAGAGACAGAAGAGAGCGATTCACCCGAGGTAGCATTGGCACATAAATGCAGGCAGCAGCCTCTGCCACTAGCAGACCCTGTGTGCTTTGTTGGCTCTTCAAATATTATTGTAATCACTGTTGTTATCATCCTTGTTGGTATTTTAGCAACAGGAACCACATTAAAGGTTTTAAAAAAAATACGAGGTGCAGGATCTCAGCAGATATAAGGGGGTTTAGATTTTTATTTAGGCATGCAGAGCTGCTGCCTTCCAACACGTTCATCACTTGGAGGAATTGGTGCAGAAGGTGTTTTGCAAAAGGTTTTCAATCTGGCAATGGTGAATTGTTTTGTGTAAGTTGTCCCGACTATAAAAGATGCCATGGGAGAAGACAAGCAGATGCTTGAAAGAGATTGATATACTGATGCTGAAAACATCAACAATATATAAAAAAGAGATGCCACCCAAATGGTGTCCAGGTAAACATTGCGTTAGCAATGCCTCTGTTTGCAAACAGCTTCCAAGGGAAAAGGCAGTATGGTACAGCTTCAACATACATCTGGTCTAATCACAGTGAAGATCCGGTCATTGCAAAGGTGGAGGCTGTTGTAATAACCTAGATCAATACAACATTTTCTACCTTTTCCACCCTTTCTCTGGAAGCATCCCAAAGCCAAACAGGTTGGGTACATGCATTGTTGGGCTGGGTACAGTGCATTGTTGGCACACAGCAATCTAGTATTAGAGATCCATGAGTCATATAGATTTAATCTACCAAAAAGGAAAAAGAGAGTGAAAGAGATTTAGGAACTTTTTAAATGTTTCAAAGATACAGTTATGAAAAATTGTAAGTGGACAGGAATAGGCACTGAAGTAAGTTTTAAAAAATTCTCAGGCAACTGGCAATAATATAAATGCAGCTTGAATAAGAAATCTCAGAGCTGAAATCTTTTTTTCCAGGCATAACAAAATATTTTCTGACAGATGCAGCTTCCTAAATGCTTAAGAATCACTCTTTTGACCTGGCATAGGCCTCTGCCTAAGAGAAACTCCCACGTTCCAGCTGAAATCTCCAGCCTAAGCTAAACTCCTGAAACTGCTAAACCATTTAAGATTGAGGTAAGTTTCAGAGACAAGTAACTCCTCCTGTTCCAGCGAGTCCACCTGAGTCAAAACATATTTGTCATTTAGCCGTGAACTCCATTGATGGCTGGATACTATCTTTCTAAGTGCTGCGGCTGCAAAATACAATGCAGTCTCCCCTTTCACCTTGCACTACCTTGCCTTTCTATCCTGGGTTTCTACAGGCTCAGTGACAAATTGTTCCTGGCATACCACTGCATCAATAAATAAGAAGAAACCAAATATTAAAAGACTTGATTCTTCCAAAAGCTTTAGATGTGCATCAAACAGATCTTGAAAGCACCGGGCGCTCTGTCTTTCCTGTTTTCCTTTACTTTGGTAGTTAATAACCAACAGCAGCACAGCACTTGAGGCCATCAAGATTGTCAAGATACCAACTGCCTCCAAAAAGTCAGGACCTCTTATCACATCACACATCCTTGGAATCCCACAGATGCCACTACCATGGAAGTGACAGCTTCAACTGAAAAAGAAATGGAAATGTAGTCCTTTCTACTGATAAGTGCCAGCCATGCATAGTAAGCAATGGCTTTTGTCCTCTTCCCTTCACAATTCCCAAACAAAGCCTACTCATTCCTGCTACCTGTATCAAATTATTGGATTTTCTGAATTTCAGTATATTTTGTTCTGCTTGAGATTGTTTAGAGGGTTTCCTGCTTGGATTGTTGATGGGTTTTTTTATCTTCTTTTCCTTTGCTTTCAGCTGGTGTCCCTGCTGGGTTTTTTTGTTTTTGTCTTTTATCTTTGGGTGTTCGGTTCTTTTTTTTTTTTTTTTTGTATGGAAGGATCAACCACTTTTCATTTATCACCCTCTCCAGGAAGAAAGCAAGTGTTCCTCAGGTCACAACTGTTATTTCCACTAGCCCTGCGCTCTGAGTGTGTCTCTGTATGCGTGTGCCGTCTCCTGTTCTGGCACACGCTGTTGTGACTGGGTTGGTAGGAGGGATTCCTGCTGAGCTGTGGCCTCAGCTGGTCACCATCTACCTCTGAAGAAGGAAGAAGGCATTAGGCACAGATTCAAAATAAGCACGTAGGTGCCTAACACCCGTCTGTACAGGGCCGCTACCAACTGTCCTTGCGCTGAGATCCATCGACGTAAGGAAAAGATGCCCACAGAAGAAAAAAGGGTGGATTTCCCTGGGTGGAGGCTACTGGGCCAGGGCAAATGGCCTCCCTCGTGGAGGATGGAGAGGGAGCTGGATCCTCTCCCGGCACACCTCAAAGAAGGCAATGGTGGACTTGGGAGGGCTGCTATTTTTTGAACCTTATGTCAAGGAGGGAAAATGATACCGTCCTGGTTTTAAGAGGAATTTACATTTATTTGCTTTTCTCCAGATGGTAGAGGGAAATACACTAAGTAGGTGGGCAAGGGTGTCGGTCAAAAGAGAAAACCTGGGCCCGTCACTTTTCTGTGGGAGCCTGGTGCGCATACGCAGAGTGTCAGCAAGAGGGGACAGTTTTGGGTCAGGGTTTGGAGAAGAAGAGTCAGCAGCTTGTTTCAGTTGTCAGGATGAATCCAGGGGGTGGGTTGCAGAAAGCACGTGAGTTGCAGCTTCACATCACTTCTTGTTGCACGCTTCGCTAGTTGAATCTGCGAATGGTTGGCTCAATGTCCAGGGGACAAAGCTTTTTACTTTTTCAATGTCTTGAGCCTAAGGTCTTTCTGTGTTAAGAAATAGTTGACTTTCCACCCCGAATATATATATCTGTACATATCCTTTGCAAGGGGGTGTACTGGGAGATGAGGCATGAAAGCATCTACAAGTTACAGACCTGTTTAGGAGGGTTTGAGGAGCCAGTGTCCCATGATCTGTGTCCAGCTCCATAAACCGCAGCCTCAGCAGCTTTAATGCAGCTGTTTCAGAGCCCTGCCAAAGGATTTGTAGTAAGAGTTGAATAAGGTCCATCCAGGTATTTATATGATGATTTCACTGGTATAGTACCTGTGTATCTGACATAAGGAGAGTTGGTGTGAGCTATGCAATAACAGTGTGACATGTAGAAAAGTGGGTCCCAGATGTGTGTTCAGCTTGTGCCATTTGATTCAGAGTATGCCAGATCTGGCCACTATGGATCCATTCTCCTTTTCTCCTTTCTGCCCACACAAACTTTTAATGATTTTTTTTTTTTTTCAAAGCACAGAGCAAAAATTTGATCAAAATTAACAAAGAATTTTTTTTCCTATTTGTTTTATAGAGAATATTGCTAGGATTGATAACTGAGGCTCCTTATGCATAGGGTTCACAAGAGAGTGGTTAAAACTCATACCAGTTGTAGGACGTTTTATGCTGCAAGAAGAATGAAAGCAAAATTAGAACCAAGGTACACATCGTGAAAATAATAAAAATATTGCTACTTTATCACAGTCAGGGTGACAAACTAATGGGAGGGTGAGAAACGAGACAGCTCCAACTGGGGAAATTATTGTTGTCTGAAACCAGGTGACAAATTCTTGACATTCGTATGTTTGTGCCTCTGAGTACCTGCCTGCTCTGAATAAGGGTCCGAAATGAAATACTTGCGTCATTGTAGATAGATGCTGCAAGCATTTCTAGTCCATCTCTTAGCCTCCGCCATAAATTCTTGTATGCTAAAGAGCCTGTCCCTCCTGTTCAATGCTGGCATGAAGCACAAAGGCATGCTGGGGAGCAACGCACCCATCTAACACCGCAGAATCAATACCAAGTAATTGAGTAACATATTTATTAAAGCTGATGTTAATGCTTCTCTGAAAGAAGATTATCTATGAATTGCTTACTTTGATTAAAATACGTTTCACGAGAAGTAGGTTTATAAATTGAAATAATCAGAAATGATGCATGAAATGTCTCATGGAAGAAACTTTGCTGATGTTTTATTAAACAAAATAAATTATTATCAGAATTTAGCAATAAGGAAAAAAATGAACAGCTATTTCCCAGATTCACTGGCTGGAAGACTAGCAGAGTACTTGAAACTATCAAGAGACTTCTCTGTAATAAATGATTACAGATGCATATAGGAGCCGTAAACAGCTGAGATGTAATCTAAGTTCACCTGCAGCTCCATACACAGACACATAGGCAGTCTTTGTTCCCTAGGAATTCAGACCAGAAATCTGGCGAAAACACTGTGGCGCTTACAGGCTGCATGCCCAGCTTCCCCTTCTGCCGAGACGAGTCTGGGGGACCATATCCCATAGGGACCAACTCTCCTTTCCCTTCGAGAAACTCAGGAGAAACTCTGCAAAGTTGCTCTATGGCAAATTGAGTTAAGAAAAGGAGAAGGCCTTCATTTTTACATCATAGCATTTTTCACAGACTCAGATCAAGCCTTCAGTTAGGATTAGAGAAGTTGGTTCTCTTTTCCCCGATCAATGAGCTGCCAGAGCCGAGCGAACTGACACAAACTGTCACGTTTGCTGTTGTGCTGAACTTGATTAAGAGCTTTGGGAAAATCTCTTGTTTAAGGGGTTTATGCTAAAAGAAGCGTTCACTCTACGACATCACCTATGTAGTGGTCTTTGCACTGATTGATTAGTAAACATGCATGGAAATAATACAGACTTTGGAGGTCAGCATGAGGGTCTGGCTGCTTTTCTAGGCAGAGTGACATGCAAAAGAGCTGGAGGATGACTGAGGGGGCACACGAGCTCTCTGGCACTGACACCTTCTCTGTGGGACACAGAGTCTATGGGACACTGCTAACTGAGCACACCCTCGTTCATCACTGTTTGAGTGCTGGATTTTAATGTCCTGGGGGCCAGAGACCTGAACAGCATCCCTAAATCTACCACCGTAAACATCTCTTGGGAGTGAAGTTTATCTCCAACTTAGGGTGACCGGGCCAACTGGGCAGAGGTTTCAGCCCCTCTCTAGTGGTCCATGTGTGCGGGTCTTAAGGATTAACGATTCAAAACTCCGTCCAGATGAAAAACTAACAGCCAAAAGCAACTGCAACGGTGCAGAGCTTCTGCACCCTCTTAACCATTTAAAATCCACCATCTTGTTAAAAGAAAAGAAGAAGTGACTAAATGGGCCTGTTCAAGGTACGTTGTTGTAGTGGCCTGCAGTGGCCACGGAGAGGCTCTTGTCTCCCTTGAGGAATGAGATGTGCCAGGCTGCAGGTCAGGCGCTGGGTCAGGCAGGAGGGTGCCCTGTGCTGGAGTACCAGCAGCTGTGCCGCAGGTTGTACTGGAGATGCACTGGGCATGGTCCCTGGAAAGTTAAAGGAGACATAACACTGGTTTGTAGCCCTGAGATGTGTCAAAACGTCCCCTGAGGTCTTCTCCCACACCACAGTATATGCACCAGCACCTTCAAAACACATGCTCCTTTTCTTCTCCATCTCTTGCAAGAAAGTTAGGCTATATTCAATTGTCATATATTTTCTTATCGTTAGAAAACTTGATCTACAAGCTCAAGAATTATGTGCAAAGATTTTGATTGTGTTGCAAGAACAACAGAAAAAAGGGGTTAACAGCAATGAATAATGTGGAATGTAAGGACTTGTGGTGGTGGAGGTCTGTCTTGGCATTTGTGCCGTGAATCATAATGTGTAAATGCATTTAGCTTAAGACACATAGCATTTATTTTTGCAACAGCAAAATCAACGTTGTTACCTTCAGTTACACTTCTACTTAAAAAGCCAGAGATCTTATTCTGGTGTGGAAAAAAAAGCTGGCAATGGAAGACTGTATCAGATTTCCAGTTAATTTGGAATTTTGAAAGAAAACTGTTATTTTATTGGAATACAAGAAACAAGGCACAAGAAAACGCTAGGAGTATTGTAACGCACCCGTTGCATACTATCACACTGGACACCACGAAAAATGGAAATGTCATCCGTGATAACAGAGAAATGAGAAACTGCGCTCATCACACACACGGTTATCACTGAACAAGTGACACGTCCAGGGTGCGCCCGAACAGCCCCGTGCCTTGTAAAATGCCAAAACAAGTCTGAAACACTCCGATAAGTAGAAGTGATGAGAAGCGATAAAAGGCCTTTTCAGAAGAGAGAGACAACAAAACAGCTGGAAAAGATACCTCCAGGATGTGCGCGGGTAAATTCGCGTGGGGCTAAGCAGATGCGCTGGGGGAAATGCAGTTCAGTAGGAGGGCAAGCAAAGGCGGCGGGTAGATATTTAGACACCAGGTTGATTGTAATCAAAACTTGTAACTGTATTTTCTTTTTCTGTTATTTGGGAATTCTAAAAACCAGGAGGGGGGGTAGGAGGGGAGAATGCTTACTACCAGAGGCAGGTGGAGAATCACTTTGCATTTTTAGAATTATATTATATTATATTAATTATATGAATTATATTATATTATATTATATTACATTATATTTTTACTATTTTATTATTTATTTTTATTATTTAATTTATTTTATTTTATTTTAATTATTCTTATTATTTTATTGTTATTATTTATTTATTTTATTTTATTTATTTATTTAATTATTCAACTTTTATAATTTATTTTTATTTTATTATTTTTTATTATTTATTATTTTATTATTTTATTTATTTTTATTTTATTTTATTATTTTATTTTAATTATTTATTTTATTATTTTATTTTTATTATTTATTTTTATTTTATTATTTTATTTTAATTATTTATTTTATTATTTTATTTGTATAATTTATTTTTATTTTATTTTATTATTTTATTTTAATTATTTATTTTATTATTTTATTTTTATTATTTATTTTTATTTTATTATTTTATTTTAATTATTTATTTTATTATTTTATATTTTATTTTTATTATTTTATGTTATTATTTTATTTTGGTTTTATTTTTTTATCTTATTTTTTATTTTCTTATTTTATTTTATTTTTTCCCTCTAGCTACCCTACTTGCAAACTCGCCTCCTTTGTTCCCGGCCCGCTCCAGCGACCGAAGGCTGTTACTCCCCCCGGGCACGCAGGGAGCCCCCAGGACACAGGTGGGTGCCAAGGGATGCGGGGCTGCCGGGCTGCCCGCGTCCCCGTCCCGCCCCCGCGCCTCCTCCCGCCCGGGGGCCGGGCCGCTGCGGCGGCGGGGGATGGGGGGGAGTGCGCGGAGCGGGGCCGGGCGGCGGGACGGCTTCGTGCCCGGCTGCGGGAGCCGAGGAGACGGTCCGCCTCAACCCACCCCCCCGCCCCTCCACGCACCCCAGAGGCGCCTCGGCTGCGGGGGGCTACCGGCGGGCAGCCATGGGCCACCGACCCCCCGCGCCGCCTGGGGCTCCGCTGGCAGCCGGCCCTGCCCCGGCGAGTGCCCGACCCGGCTCCCGGTCCCGGGGCGAGCGGCGGCCCCCGGCCCTGCCCGCCCCGCCCGGGGGAGCCGCCCCCGGCCCCGCCGCGGGAGGAGGATGGAGCGGAGGCTGCCCCATGGCGGAGGTAAAGGACGACGACGGCGGCGGCGGGACGGCCTCGGGGCCGGGGAAGGAGGGGGCTGTCCCGGCCGGGCACCGGCTCTGCCCCGCCGCCTCGGCCGAGAGAGGGCGGGATGCGCCCCGCCGGGGGCGGACTAGGGGTGTAAGTGGGGGGCGAGCTGCGGGGACACGAGGGGGGACGCGTTTCTGGCACTGGAACAGGCTGCCCAGGGAAGTTGTGGATGCCCCATCCCTGGAAGTGTTCAAGGCCAGGCTGGATGGGGCTTTGAGCAGCCTGGTCTAGTGGGAGGTGTCCCTGCCCATGGCAGGGGGTTGGAACTAGATGGTCTTTAAGGTCCCTTCCAACCCGAACCATTCTATGATTCTGAGCCTCAAAAAATGGAGGGGCGAGACCTACAGAGGTCTGCGCGTGGCTGTGAGTCTGGCCCGTGGGGTCTGTGGTCCCGGGAGGGGGTCCCAGGCAGCGGGGAGGGAGCACAAACCAAGGGGCAGGTTGGTGCCGTGAAGTAATGCCGTGCAGCCTTCCGCTAACGAGCAACTGGTGGTGGCCCTCCAAGCACCAGAGCAGGGTGAAACCCTTCAGAGGTGGCCACATGTGGCCCCAGCCCCGCTCATCACCTGCGAGGCCGGGTTGCAAGGCCAGGACTGTCACTTCTGCTTGACATTTTCCTCCGGAATCGCCTCCGTTTCCTTCGCGTGGGCAGCACAGGCAGCTCAAGAACGTCCTGGGGTTTGCAGAAATGCAGCTTCTCCGTGACGCATCGCGATGGGGAGCAGAACTGCACCCCTCATCTCGGGCCAGGGCGCCCGTGTCTCCGTAGTCCAGTAACTACACTCGGCAGGAGCATTTCTTACATTTGGGACCCTTACTGTGCCAGGGCTAAACTCCAGCCTCGTTGTATCTGCCTTTATTATCAGTGTGGCATCTTAAGTGCCCGGCAGCGATGGCTGGTTTCTCTGTTTCGGTCCTCACTGCCCTTCTGTCCCGCTCAGACCCGCGTCCCGCGCAGGAGCCGTGCACATCCGTGACTCGGAGATGAGCCGAGCCTTTCAGCCGCAGGGACTGCTTTTCTGAGATAAGTCGCTAGTGGGCAGAGAGTTTCGTTTTTCCCCAAGCGGTTTGTGGTCTGAGACTTTTTGTGATACGCTGTGCGGATACGAAAGATACGGCAAAGCCAGGACGGTGGCTCTGCGACTCAGATGTTAAGTGCATTTTGAAATATCAAGTTGAACTACCAACATTTTTCGCGTTGGTTTTGAACCATTATCAATAGCTTGTTCTTATTATGAATTAAAGGACCAGCATCAACTGACAATTATTACATTTGTCTTGCTGGGTTTTCTTTTTTTTTTTTTCCTTCTTCCTTTTCTTTTTCTTGTTCCTCTTTTTCTTTTTTTTTTTTTCTATTTCCCCTTGCGTTAGCGTTGTTATTTTTATAAGGTAGTTGCAAAACTAGTTTCTACACCCTAACTGTAAGGGATCACTCCTTTTTGTGGAGAGATGATGATTCATTTCTTTGCCAAATGTAGGTCTGGGCCGCTCTCTCTTAAGCACGTTTTAAGTGAAAGAATGGTTGGAGCAAGATAAGGCGGTATTAAGTTCTTGACCTAAAATGTAAATGGACGTCTGAGTGCACACCACCACCGCCCCCCCCTCCCGTTTCTCTTCCACCAGACTTCTTTTGAAGTGCATGGTAGATCCAAAACATAAACACAGAGGGAAAAGTTGATCTTTGTTTTAAAGATGACCTCTGTGGGTTTGAATAAGTCCACTTGTGCTGTCAAAATGTTATTGTAACAGCATAATGGATTTCAGAGTGGTTCAGCTGATTTCTAACCTTCATTTTGCCTTTTGTAAAAATAGACCCGAGCTATTTTTAGCGTTCCTCTTATCCACGCTCCATCAGGACGAGGAGTCCGTGTAACCAGACGGAAGGCGTTGCTTTGTTCTGCTCGGTATCGTGGGATCGTGTGGCGTTCTGTAAAGTTAGCAGCTGGATTCACCCACCCCTGGGTTCATTTGATTCACAGTCCTTGCCGAGAACGTTGCTGGCAGCACAACACGAGCTGTTCATCCTCGGCCTCGGGGAAATGGTATTTAAAACCGCTCTGGAAGACAACAGTAGATGAGAAAGAAAATGAATTCCGAGCCTGCTGTCGGAGCATGCTAAACCGTGCGGGGTTGCCTGGCCTATTTTTTCTGTTCTACAGCAGGATGAGATGTAGTGCGGTGTTAGGACAGCCTGAGCGCTTCGTCTTTGACAGGGAGTGAAGCAAACAGGTGGGTTGCTACAATTAGTTTGCTGCCCGACAGGCTGGGCTCAGCCCAAACTTTTGTATTCAGTATGTTCCCAGCGAACTTCTGTGCTGGTCTGGCCTGGGTCAGCTGCGGAATCAAAGCTTGTGGGTTTGGTTCCTGTGCGTATTTGAGATGGAGACTAAGGTACCAAAACCAACAAAATATATTTATTCTGAAATACACCTTTTAATGGAGAAATAATCATACAATGTACAAGAGGGACATTGAGGTGCTGGAGCGTGTCCAGAGGAGAGCTACCAGGCTGGTGAGGGGTCTGGAGACCAGGTCATATGAGGAGAGGCTGAGGGAGCTGGGCATGTTTAGCTTGGAGAAGAGGAGGCTGAGGGGAGACCTCATTGCCCTCTACAACTACCTGAAAGGAGGTTGGAGAGAGGTGGGTGTTGGCCTCTTCTCCCAAGTAAATAATGACAGGACCAGAGGAAATGGTCTGAAGTTGCAGCAGGGGAGGTTTAGATTAGATATTAGGAAGAATTACTTTACTGAAAGAGTGGTCAGGCACTGGAACAGCCTGCCCAGGGAGGTGGTTGAGT
Organism: Chroicocephalus ridibundus; assembly: GCF_963924245.1. Classification (NCBI taxonomy): domain Eukaryota; kingdom Metazoa; phylum Chordata; class Aves; order Charadriiformes; family Laridae; genus Chroicocephalus; species Chroicocephalus ridibundus. The sequence goes on from NC_086285.1 coordinate 36,915,498, forward strand.
CACCATCCCTAGAGGTGTTTAAGAAACGTCTAGATGTGGCACTTCAGGGCATGCTCTGGTGGCAGAGGTTGTAGATTTTGGGGGTGGGATTTTTTTTGTGTGTGTGTGTATGGTTGGACTCGATGATCTCAAAGGTCCTTTCCAACCATGAAGATTCTATGATTCTGTGATATGAAATAATCGTATGATGAGTCTTGCTACCTGTTTTCTTAGATGGACGTAACAGGACCAGAGATGAGAGTGTTTGTACCAGAGCAGAGACTGCATTTAAAAAAAGTTTTTTGTTCTGAATCCTATGCATAATTCACTGTCCTGCATTACCTACAGCAGGTCATAGCGGGTGGTAGGTAGAAGATGTGCTCATATGTCTTAGGGTATTAGTTTAATGCCTCTGTGCTGTTCTGGTCTGGGTCAGCTACAGAATCAAAGCCTGTAGGTTTGGTTCTCGTGGATGTTTGAGATTGAGATTAAAGTACCAGGGTTCCTGCATGGGAACCGTGAGTTACATCTTTAGGCGGGGGGTGGGGAAGAAAAGAAAACAATAACCTTTTGCTTTGAATAGCCAGGAAGACATGCATCAGTTCATGCAAGGAAATGGAATCATTTCTACAGTAATGAAAGGTCCTACCACTTGCGGAATACCCTGGACCAAGTTTTTAGGCTCCAGTGGGCATGTTTGCTAAGGAAATAGATAGAAAATGTAAGAGTGAACTTTGTCTTTTCTTTGGGCTGATTTTTTTCTCATGGTACTTTTCTCCAGATACAGCAGTGTTTGTGCACCACCTAGTCACCCTCTTCACCCTTTGCTGAAAAAACCAGATTGCAATCTTGGTTTTTTTCAAGAAAGAATTTGTAACGAGAGCCCCACTTACTCCTTAAATGCTGGCAGTATGTTCAGCACCTATTTGAACACCAACATCCACTATTGAAAACATGGGTGCCTAACTTTTTTTCTGCCCAGCTCACACCTACTCACACGAGCAGGTCACATTGAGTAGGTCACATTGACTTACCCAGGTGAACTTAGGCCTGTCGCCTTATTTTTTTTCCCAGTGTGTTTGTAAATTATTGTTGGATTGCTCAAGGAATGCGTTTTGAGGAAAACGCTAAATCGAGACACTGTGTCAGTGTAAATTTTGACGTTTTAAGTGTAGAAAAAGCAACAAAAGAATACAGGAAAAAAAAAAAAAAGACGTGCAGCTGGCACTGGGTATGGCTCTGATGCTGGTGGGGAAAAGAGAGAAGCCATCCCACAGGCACATAACCTGGGATGCAGTCTGTGCCCCACTCTGACAATAGAAGGCTGCGTTTTCCTTAGGCTTCTCACTGTAAGTCTGCCCCAACAACACTTCTAAAAGCTGTTATGCTGAGCCATAAATCCACGTGCAACATGAACAAGACCTGCTTTCCGAAGCACCTTAAAAACTGTGTGGGGGGAAGTGGGGGGCCTCAGTGGTGCAAGATGGGGCATCAGTCCTATGTATTCGGCAACAGTATTCACAAATACAGAGAAAGTCTCAAGAAGCTTCTCATACAACAGCGTCTTGGCTGAAGATCTTGCAAGAGTTAAGAGCTGCCCTGCTTGATTCAGTGGTTTTATTTTCCTTTTCTCTCTGAATATCAATATTTCTATATGTGCATGTTTGTATATATATATATATATATAGACATTTGAAGAAAGGGACTATAAAAATTGGATGGGTTCTTCACCTTTCACGAAATACACGTGGGGAATTATTTAGATTAGCAGAAATTGACTACGTAGTTTTCCAATTTTTTTATCCGCGGCCTGAATCTTACAGCAAAAACATTCTCATTTTCCCAATGGTGTGAACCCACAGGCGCCGACGCTGCCCCTGCCAGCAGAAGAGGCAGTGCCTGAGCTGGGTCATCGCCCCGTAGGTGGGACGCGCTCCAGCTCGGGGTGGGACAGAGAAGGAAGGCTCTGCTCCCACCCAAACCAAGCAGGTTTGTGACGTCCGGAGGTATTGCATTCTCTACGACAGATGTTGAAGCCCTTCCCAAGAGCTGAACTCCTGTGCGCGATTGAAGAACACCTGCTCTAATTAATAACCAACAACAGAGAATTGCTGTTCTTTATGAATTACAGAAGTTAAGGAAGAAGATGCACAGCGGTTAATTTGTGTTGTTTGTACTGTAGTCTCTATGTTCGTGCTTAGAAAGGCCAGTTTGGGTCAGGTTATGTAAAACCTCATACAAGCGCAGTTCTTCGAACACAGTTAGAGGCGGAGTTTCACAGTATTAAACCACCCTGCCCGCTCGGCTCTGCGGCGGCGGGACGTTCCTGTGGCTCCAGAGCTGGTTCGCATCTTTCTGTGCACCAGTTGCCCTGAGCTGTGTAGTTTTAGCCCTGTTTGCCGACTGCACGCCGATCGATAGCTGAAAACAGCTTGCCTGTGCTTTCTGACGGAGGGGTCGTGTTCAGCCATCCAGTGCATCGCTGTAGACCTATTCATGTTTGGGTATCATTACAGGTTCTGCTCCCTACATCTTATTTTATGGACGACAAATAACGTATGGGTGGGGGAAGCAAGGGGAAGGGGTATGTGGAAGGATAGTTTGCTGTACGGTACACCCAATTTATGCTGACATCTATATTCCAATGTATTTAATTGGAAATGGAAGGCCTTATTTTTAATGTAGTAAGAAAAACTGCCAGAGCAGGCAGTGTCCTTCCAATTAAAAGTGGGCCAGGCCACCCACAAAAATCATACTTTCCCTCACCTCCGCATTGATTCTTGGACCACTTTAAGTAGCAGATTTGACATAGATTGCTATTTTTCATATTCCGAAGACTGACAAACTGAAGCTGATAGTTGACGTGCAGTAAGTTGTACGTTAGGGAAAGGGCAGACACACGGTTAGAGCCCAGCCCTCCAGCCTACAAGGCTGATGGATAATTCACACAATCAGACTTAGTCTCAGGTTGTGTTCTCTAGCCCAACAGAAACTGGGAAATGGCAGAAGCAAGACTAGAATTTGAGGTACTACTTTTTTTTTTTTCTTCTTCTTCTTCTTTTTGTGGGAGTTTTAGTGTAAATCTCCTGCCTTGTGCTTGTGCAGAAATCCTTCCAAATGCAAATTGAAGGTTTTTCTTCAGGTAGGGTTGCAGTTTACCATTGGTAAACAGCCTGCTGCGGGAGGTGTGAACTTCCACACCCTCCAGTGGTAGAAGCGGAAAGGCTGCTGCAATAAATGGCTTTAGTGGTAATAGCAAGGCTCCTACAATGAGCAAGAATTAGTCTTTTTCTCTGTACAGAGACCACCCGCATGTGGTCCTGATCTAGCTCTTGGGCTCATAGTGGTATTACTGTAACTCAATTACTGTTTCTTCTGCTGCCATTAATGCAAAATAAGGAACAGGACAGAAACACTAAGAGTGACTCAGTGCAGTACTGAGTATGTACAGCTGATTCCTTTTGTCTTTAGATGGATATTCAGACTGCAAAATTAAGCTATCTTTAACAAAATGCTTTATTCAAAGACACGATATGGCTGTTTCTGCGGGAGTTACCTCTCCTATTTTCCCCGTGGCAGCAGCCCAGCAATCAATCCCGTGATGCATGGGCACAGACAGAAGCGTTCAGTTGTTGAGCAGTGTTTTTCAGCTGTTCTTCACCTATGGGAAAGACTAACAAGCTAGTGGGGAGTGTAATGTCAGAGAGTAAATCTTTAACAGCATAATCCAAGGGATTTTGGTTAAAAGCCAGAACGGAGAAATTAAGGGGAAAAGGTTCTGGTTGTGTTACAGGATTTCGATATAGAGAGTTTCACTGAAATGATCCCGTACGTAGAAATTGGTGCTGTGAACAATCTTACACGCACCGTATCTGCACCACCACTGTTGTGAAAAGCTAGTCACAGGGCTGTGCTCCCTCAGAAACTGCCCTGGTAGTGGGGAAAACACGTTTGTTTTTTTTAAAAAGGATGGAGAACTTAACCGCAGTAATAATCAACGTGAGCAGGCATGAGTACATTATAATATCATCTGCTGGAGGGAGAAATGGTAGTAGTAAGGCTAATCTTCAAAGCCACAGGGTGCAGCACTATTAATCTCGTTCAGTGGAGGTGATACGTTCCCTTTGGTAAATTACAGTGAATGGTCACGATTGCAGCTGTGAGACCCTGCTTCCCTCCCATCCCTGCTGGCATCTCCGTTCGCATCAGCAGGAGTTTTATGTGAAGATCAGAGGGAGACTCTGATCTCCGTCCTGTTCTTAAGCCGAGGGGTCATCAGGACAAAATGGCACGTGATCCTGTAGTGCAGTTAGTGGCTCTCAGCCTGGAAACTAAGGGTACCAAGACATTCTCTGTGGCTTAGCAGACAAAATAGTCAAAGCCATTATTTTCCCTTAAAAGATACATAAAAGTCAATGCGGAGTCCAGGTAAATCCTAAAATTCATGGTCAGAAATATTCCCCATCTCCTTAGTGGTCAACAGCTCTACGTATCAATAGGGAAAGACCTGAAAATTCGGTTGTCTTTGACTTCCTGGGGAAACTGAAGCCATGTCAGTCTTCACAAATTTCTACAAGCTTCGGGAGCATTTAGTTTCTCTTCAGAAAGGATCCGTCCCATCAGGCACATCGGAAATTCAGTTGTCCTCACGATGGTGCTGGGAAGAACCATCTCCATCGTAGCGTTCATCAGACTGGCGTCGTCTGCAGGCGGATTTCCACCATAAGCAGGTTGAACTGTGAGGGTTTCAAGTGATGAAGCAGGTCCCACGCTGAGCTCATCACAAAGTTACCGCAAGCTGCTTTTCTTTTCCCTGGTGGCAGGATAGGTTTGTACCCCTTGTAATTTTAATAGGAACCATCCAGTTCTCACCCATATACTTTCTGTATTCAAAACCAGTGCTTACAGTTGTTTTTTCGAGGCGTCACGTTATAGATACCACATTTCTAACTGTTTCCTGCATTTGACGCTCTGTCAGCTGGTAGAGTGATTAATTTGCTGTGTTATTCGGGAGCCGAATACTCTGCCTTAGCAGCAGCAGCTTTCGTGGACACTCAGCTCAAGAGGAGCTGCTTAAGGTCTTTAATAGCCATTGTCCTTGACATCTTGTCTGGTTTTGATGATGGAGAATTGTATTAATTAGGATGTTAATAGATCATATTCATTGGACAGGTATTAGGTTGGTTCGTTGTAAAATTAAAGACTAGCGCGGATCTTGCGAATGTGTCATTATGGGTCTAACTTCATGCTCGTGAGCAGTTCCATTGAACTCGTTTGCAAGTGTTTGCAAGTAGCTGGTTACCGTGTGCTCAGGCTCCCGTACACTAAGTTCCCTCTCCTGCTGTTTTACTACGTAGAGGAAAAAAACTCTATTTTTTTGTGTGCGGTTAGACAAGTAAATGTTTTCTCATAATTGGCAATAACAAGTCATCAGGTCATTTCCAGCTGCAGCTGAAAAGATGACATACTGTATTGGAATATATATTTTAATATATATAATATATATATATGCTATGTATATTACATATATATTATATATAGATTAATAGCTAGAAACTGTGTTGGTCATCACTGAAGGAAAGTACCTCTTACATCAGAGTGGCAGATGAGTGCCCTGTATGTCTTATTTGTTGTTACAAATGACTGTTTATAAAGTTAAGGTTCCCTTCCAAGCCTTGAAAAGAAAGCACAGAAAAATGGAAAGGCAACAAATAAAATCCGTTACAAATAAAATTATTTTTCATAATTTAAAAAAGAAGCTTTAATAGAATTAATAAAAATGAAATTAATATTACTTTATTTTCAAATTATATTTAATTTTACTCTGGAGTCCTATTTTTAAACCTTCTTACATTTAATTTTTAATGTGTTTTGGATGAAGCAATAATTAATAAAAATGTTGTACACATTTTGATGACTATTACAGCTGCAGTTTTGGTATAGTTTGTGCTTTCATATAAAACCTACAAAGTGAATTTATTGTGATTTTTCGAACAGAACACTAACTCGTTACATTTGCTGCTGTTGAGAGCTTGTCTTTTCTGCTCCTGCCAAAGCTTTTTGCTGGGGATATAAGGAACTAATGCAGTGTGGCCACTTGATTTTCGGGCTGCCATTCCACCGAGTTTCGCATTTTAATAACTCAGACTTGCCCTATAGAGGCTGAAATATCAAAGTTTTTAAAATTATAAATACGTAGAGTCCTCAGCAGTGATTCATTCTTACCTAGCAATGCCCCAGCCCTATAATAAAAATTTAAGAAGTCTGCTGATATGACTATAGATAAAAGATAACTTGAAAAATGCTTCTGAGACCACTAAATCAGAACAATTTCATTGCTGGAGATTAAAAAAAAACACCCCATCATTGACTACGTGGAAGTGATGGGGAAATAGAGCTGCTGTTACAATACATGTTAATGTGATTGTTTTCCTGAAAGAAAAAACGAGGGATTTTGCTAACTTTCCATGTATAATTGCCTATTTTAAGATTCCATCACTGAGTATGTATCTGGCTTGGAAATGTTGTTGTGAAATGACATCCGTAAGACAGTGATAGCCCAAACTTCCCATGAAATCACATCATGATGTGTCCGTTTCAGAAGAATTTTGTTTCCAGTGTTTATGAACGTCCATTTCTACCGTAGGTAGGTTCATTGTCTGGGCACCAAAAGAGGAGGAGGTGTCTGCCCTCCTGAACTGACGTTGGTCTCATTCTGCCCCCGAAGTCTACACAGAGTCAGTTCATCCACATGAATGAACGCTTCAGTGTATATTTTATTTGAAATGCTATAGCTGGAAAAAAAAAAAAGGTGCATTTTAAAGATTAATTTTGACAGCATAGACTGCCAAGTCTACCACTAAACCATGTCCCTAAGCACCATGTCTCCATGTCTTTTAAATACTTCCAGGGATGGGGACTCAACCACTTCCCTGGGCAGCCTGTTCCAATGCGTGATATAACCCTTTTGGTGAAGAAATTTTTCCTAATACCCCATTTAAACCTCCCCTGATGCATCTTGAGGACGTTTCCTCTCGTCTCATTGCTTGTTACTTGAAGTAAGCGTGTTAATAGCACTGTTTTATTTGTGTCTTCAGGATGTTGACCTGAAAGCTTGTCAGGAAGCTTTGGATGACTGCTGTCCAGTCCAAGGAGATGATCGGCGCGAACTGCAAGAGGAGGAGGAGGAAGAAAACATAAATCAAGTAAATAAAGAAAAAAAGGGAAGAAGGGAAAACTGAAGAGGAAGTGAGGGAGAATATAGGTCTTATCACTGAGAGAGACCGTAGTGAAAGAAACAGTGAATGTTTTTGAAAGGAATATTTAATTTTTATCTTTTCATTTGTGGGTGTCCTTTGCAAGGGCAGGAAAGGAACCGTGACTTCAGACAATAGTTGTAAATTATGCCCTTATATACCACGAAAATGTCCCCCTCCAGTATAGTTTATGCAATTGAAATGTTCTGAAGTGTACAGAAATGACTTGCAACTAACCATTTTTCGATTTGTTTTATTTAAATATTTTCTCCATTGTGAAGGTATTGCATTTGTGTGCAAGGATTTCTTTTTTGGCCTACAGACACTTGAGATGTGGATGCTAAATCATCCTGCTTTCACTGTTTATGTAAAGATTACTGCTCAGATGTAGAATTACATTTGAGAAACTGGATTGTTCAGATCTTAATGTGTGTATCGTAACTGGAAGGCAGAGAAATAATCTCAATGATGTTAAACTGAAACGGGTGCACTTTGGGTTTTGTTCTCTCCGAGAGCTACAGTGGAAAGAGCATTCATTGTTCAAGAGATCTTAGGAGAACTGAGAACATCGGATCTGGGTTTCTTGCGAGCTCCTCTGTTTGCCCCTGCCCTGGCAGCTGGGCTATGAAAAAATACTTGTTTTTTTCCAGAGTGTCGGTGCAGCCTCAGGGAGGAGGAAAGCCCAGTTCTGCTGTTGTGGGGCAGAGTAGGGATGCTCCTGCCAAGGAGTTCGTTCTAGCAACGTGACATCTCCCATCAGGATGAAGACTTGGTGGTGGGGTCGGCAGCAGCATTTCACAAAGCTGTGCTGTATTTCCTCTAGGACTTTGATTTTCACCTCCTTTTATGTAAAGTAACTGTGCTTTACAAAGCATTTCTGTTTCTTCTGTCACAGGGCAACCGCAACCATGTAGATCCCCTTCTCTCCTTCGAGGGCTATTTACAGCTTCTGTCCTCGCAGGTGGAAAACATGCTAGAGGTAAAAACACATGTACTGCTAATACATTGGGATACAGTCAGGGATTACTGGATAATGACTTACTCTGTTTTGTCTAACAAAAAACCCCCCAGGGAATATATCAGCAAATCAATGTAGTAAAACTTGCCTGAAGACATGAAAGATGCTACTGTCCACCTTTTACAGCAGCTGTCACTGGTTCTACTTGAACAATTTTCCCCAGTAACTTGTCTGGGATATGAAAGCTATGAAGTTCTGCCTTTCCTGTGACCTGGTGTTGAAAGTTGCATGGAGCCGCTGGACAACTTAATTAGTTCAATTAATAATTCCCTTTCTGAAACCTAATGCCGATTCATATTTATAGAGCAGGTCTTGGTATGTTTCTCTAGAGCAACGCTGAGTTGTTAAGCGCTAGCAGCTATTGGGCATTATTTGTGGTGAAAGATTACAGTTGTCATAAATGTTGGGTCAAGTGCTTACAAGGATACTACCCTCAAGAAAAGACCCGTCTTCACTGCAAATCAGGTCAGTCAGCATTAGCAGCAAAACTATTTTGTTTTCTTTTGTTATCTTCTGGGCTTCTGATACTATTGTTTACTTCCTGGGTGCCCATCTTCACAAAAAAAACCCAGTTGTTATCTTAATTGGAGTCTCCCTGCTCTCACACAGCTCATAGCTGCGGTCATTAACCATGAACCTACTCCCTACATTCCTTTTTTGCAATATTCCAAGGGCATCTTACATACGCTTCCCATTGTAGGAGCCTTCCAGGGTCATTAGTGTTTTCCGTGTAACTTCATGTTTATCTCTGGAGCACCTAGTTTTGGGAATCCATAGTTTGGATAGAGCCTCCCAGCCCATAAATTAGTCTGCTCCTCTCTTCAGCTTTGATGATGGATTCCGCACTAACAAGGTTCAGAAGTTCGTCAGTTTAGTTTTCTCTGCTCTTTTCATAATTTGATAGGAATTTGGCTGTAGGTTTTATGTAGCTATAACAATACACGGTTGCATATTTTATTTAAGACTATTAATGCACTGCCATCTTGTGACAATCTGTCGGTTGAAAATGGATTGCTTGTTTTTTCCAGGTACCAAATCTTTACAGCATGGGGGATTTTTTTAATAGTTAACTTGCTAAGAGTATTTATTTTCAAGGGTTTTAATTGAAAATACCATCTCTGTCTCACAGACTACAGGCGGTCTAGTACATGGTAACTCCCTGGGAGAAACAAGGCAAGAGTTTTTCTGTTACCTGAGCTCCCAGTAAGCGTAGTAGAGAACTTAAGACATTCCAATCTTTATGGTACATCATTCCTTCCCTGTGGAAAGTGCTTTTTACATCATTTGTTCAATGGACTGCAGTCAGAAAAGTCCTTTCCTGGACCACAGTAGGGATGCTCAGCTATGGAGGAATCGTATCATACGCTTCTTACTTGATGTATTTACATTCTCGTTTTTTGTATTCATGTATTTTATGACTACTCTCCTTGTCAGCAAGTGCCCTGACATAATCTTGCTCAGTGACTTTGTACTTCTAGGACCCAGCAACTATAACCCAGGCCCACAAAAGGTGGGCCTTAATGCTGCTGCAGCGCTCGTTTATCATCTGAACTTCAGGGCTGAGGGATCATACAGCATTTTTATTTTTGTAAAGAAAAACTGAGTAGTAATTTAAGGTCAAAAGACATCCACAGAAGGTGTGATTTGGGGTGGGGATGTTTCCTCCAGGCTGATTAGTAAAGGAGTCTAGTTGCAATCTGAACACAATAGACCTCAGTTTAGAAGGAGCTAGGCCAAATGTGGCAGCTCACAGCCCCCAAAGCTTTATAACCTGTGAAAGAAAAGCAGTCAGACTGCGACAGCATGACCTTGGCGTTCCTCTCCTCCTCCCCTCGTTTCTTACACCACTGTTCTCCCTGGTTAACTCCTGCAGGTGAGCAATTTATCTTCTGTACAAGGTTAATTTTCTAACAGTTTAGCACCTTGAACCAGCTCACCCTGGAAGCAGATGATCATCAATACCAGGGGCAGGACCACCCCTCCTGGAAGGACCCTTTTTTAGACCAGCTCAGGTATAACACGCAGGCTGTAGTTTGATGTACGCTTAGCATCAGTCCCATTTCCACCTCTTAACACTCATCAGCCCCACACTGTCCTTCTCGAGACCTCCTCCTCCCATCCCTTCAGTCGCTTTTCTTCTGCACCCTTCCTGCTTCCTCTACCCGTATGCCAACACAGGTTACACTTTGTACAAGTGGGAAGCAGTATTCAGAATAGCTAGAGGAGTTAAACATATAAAATTTTGACTTTAATAGATTCAAGTAGTGGAATATTAAAAAATGGAGGAATGTAGAGGCATTCATTTTATAAAAGATGCCATTTTCCCCCCCCATCATCTTTTAGGTGAGCTTACTGGAAGATATACAAGTTGCTACTTCTAGTAGAGGCCGAGACCCATTATCCTCACACCACGATACAAATGCGACCCAGACACTTCGCCACTGTTTCGGTCGTCATGATGCCACGCTACTAAGAACAGATTACCCCACTCAATCAGATTCAGAAACAAGACTTTTACAAAGGCAAGAGTCTTTTCCTCAGTCAAGCTCTAATATCACAAATCCAGGAGCGCTACTTCATGGGTCAGATTTGACAGGGCTGTTTTCAGCTGCTGACATTAGAAGCCCAGCAGCCCATGATGATAATTTTGATGAAATTAAGCTCATGTCTTTGGCTTTGGAGGAAGGCTTTGATCCTATAGAAGTTTCTCAGCTCTTTCAAGAACCTGGCTCAGATTCAGGACTGTCTTTGAATTCAAGTCACAGCATGGCCTCTTACTCAGTCTGCAGTGAAGGTGCTGTTGGGTACAGCAGTGATGTTAAATCTGTTTCTCCACATGGCTTAGAAGCTGTTGGTGGCCATTGCCAACAACACGCTAAATATGACCATGTGGCATATCCAGGTGATTCAGGGTGTTCTAGAGAAGCCACACTTCAGCAGTTTCTTCATAACCCCACATATAATCAGATGCCAAGTCAAGCAGAATCCACTTCGGAGCATCATCAACAGACGTGGATGGCGAAACCAGGCGAAGTAAAGGATAATTGCCACAATTCTACTGATACAAACCTTAGTAGCAATGAACGGTGTGCGAAAGCTATGAGAACACCATTTTCGGTTGATGAAATTGTGAGCATGCCTGTCGAGTCCTTCAACAGCATGCTCGCCAATAACCATCTGACAGATACTCAGGTATCACTTCTACGTGACATCAGACGAAGAGGAAAAAACAAAGTTGCTGCCCAGAATTGTCGTAAACGCAAACTAAATGCAATTCTTAACTTGGAAGAAGATGTGTGTAATCTTCAAACACAAAAGGAGAGCCTTAAAAAGGAGCACTCGCAGCACAGCCGATCAATCAGCCGGATGAAGCAGAAGTTAAACAACTTGTACCGTGACATTTTCAGTAGATTGAGGGATGACCAGGGTAGACCTGTTAACCCATGCCAGTATGTCATTCATTGCAGTAGTGAGGGCAGTGTTTTCATAATACCCAAACACTTGGTCAAATCAGAACAGAAACGAGATAATGAAAAAGAGCCGAAACAACAATAACATGGCTGAGATCACTTAGGTTTTATTTTTCCTGAAAGAACGAGAAGGATATTTGCGTGAAGACTGGAGGTCAGTGACTACAGTAGTACAGGTGGAAACGACTACATTTGAGGAAGAATACATGTACAAGTGTCTGGCAAACCAAGCAGATTGTGATCTGTTAGAAAGTCTACCAGCTGAGAAGCAAACAAGGAAATACGTTTAGTTTTAACGAGAACCAAAGCAGCTAGGCCATCAGTACAAGCAGAATTGCAAATACTGCATTTATAAGCCTATGTAAAACTAGGAATTTAGTTTCTGGTGATGGGGAGGGTGGTGGGGGAGGAAATGACACATCAATAAGGGAAAAAAAGCAAGCTTCAGCTCAGATACAGATGGGAGAAAAATGTTGTTTAGGCCCAAGTACTAGATTCTTCATATACAAAGTGACATTTTATTATTCTTTTTTAGCAGTGGAAGAAAAATTGTAGCTCAAGTTCATCTTCACCTGAAATTCACTGTGGAGTTATGTATTCCTAAGAGATACACCATGCTTTGCACTTGCTCAGCAGCGTTCTGCGTCTCTCAGCTTTCCTTTGAGGAGAGACACCCAGGGAGCGATTGCATTTTTCTCACTACTTCCACCATCATAGCTCCAAGCAAACACGATATACCAATTAATTTTACAGTTCATATGGTCAGTATTGTCTTACCTTCATCCTCTGCAACGGAATCATTCTCAAGTTTCTTTCATGAAAGTAAGTGATGGTGAATGAGTTCCTGTTGTTTCCTAGTCTGGGATATATTTACTTTTATGCCTTCCCTTGTGGTTACCGTCCTCAAGGAGAAGAAGTACCAAAGATTTTCCTTTTAGTTTTTAAAAATAAGTGGTTTTTTTATAAGTATCTTCAGCTTTATGGATTATTTTTTTTAAATTTTCCCCAAATCTTTAAAGCAAATTAAATTGTACTAAATTACTGTTTATCTGTACTTGTAATAACGAGGTTACACTCCAATAGTGGTTTTGAATGGAGAGAAGAGCTTTCAGTTTTGTTATTTATTTGTGCTACTAAAAAGAAGATGTTCTATTCACTTACATGTTTATTCCCAACAGCTTATCCTTTTCTATTTAAGAACATAAAAAAATGGTCTGCAAAAAAACCACCAACCAAACAGCCTAGAAGAGAAACAAGCATGTAATGATAAGGAAGGAATGTTAAGAGGCATACTAGTTTGTACGATACTGAAATCACTACTAATATTAACAACTAGACAGCAACAGATACTTTTTATAGCTTTTATAAACAAAACCCATAAAAGTGGTATAAAAAAACCCCCTCTCATTGTTCTCGGCATGACGACAGTGTAGCAACTTTATGGTCGGGTATGTTAAAAAAAAAGCACTTGCACCAAACACATGAAAACTACCCGTACACGCAATACAAGATACCAAATGATACCTTTTGAAGGAAAAAACCTGTGCCCTTAGCGTGTGAATCATGTTTGTTTGCACTTATGTTTACAGTAACTGGTAGCATCAACTGGCATTTTCTGAAAAGGAAGCACCGCCTCAGAGCGCGAAATGCACTGAACAACTGATGTTGAAATCAGCCATTTCACACCATTTGCTCTGCATTTTATATTAAAAGGTTTCTTTAAATATATGTCTGCATCTGTTCTTTTACTTATCAGTTGCACCACAGCCTCAACTTGCTGGAGTAAATTCGTAGCGGAAACTTTCATTATCTGTCTTTTGCTGTTGGTGAAGCATCGCTGTGAAGCACATCTCTCCTAACTGGCATCCACAGAGAATTTATTTAATTGCTAGTTCATTAACTTCAACCAAAACATGCAACGGGTAACAGATACATACGATGAACTGTGAACCTCATGTCTAGTTTGGGGAGGGGGGGGAGCCACCCAGTACATTTGAGTCAGTGTGATTTTCACCTTTTAATTAAATGACACAATAAGCATTTTAAAGTCTATGGGTGTAGCCTTTGCAGGACCGGGGCTTTAGGTCTGCTTCACGGCCCACATGTCCAAATCCGGATAGATACTAAACTAGGCCCATAACTGATAAAACCAGGAACCCAAGTATTTCTGGGTTTAGGGCCTCACAGGTTTCTACAGTCTGGGGAGAGGGGAGGCTAAACCCTCCGATGGCCACCCCTTCAGGAGCAGGAGGAGCGGGCTTCGGGAAATCACATTAAGCCAGCCACTAATGAAGCAAAGCAAACACCCATTTGGGTGACGGTTACACAGTTAAGTTTTGGCACGTGCTGAAAATAAGGAATCACGTTGGAACTCCTTCAGCAATCCCAAGGGAAGGCAGCGTACTCCAGATTCCTCTAAAATCAAGACAGCAGCCCCAACCCTGTCTACTTCCATTACCTGTAAATCTCAGCTTGTTCCACAACCTTTTTTTTTTTTTTTCAGAAGCTTATGTAGGAAACTCAACTAGCAACTATACCACTACAAAATCTGTCGGGTGAATTAGTAATTTTGGGTGGACTGAGAGTTGTAACAGCGCTGAGGATGCAGACACTGAGCTTGTGTGATTTTTTCCAAGCCTCCAGCTACCTACCCACATTTCAGATAAAATTGTGGGCAGAATTCAAAACAATGCCCTATTTTTTTCAATTTTAGTAGACAGCCATTACATTTCGCCTAAGAACTGTTGATACCTTTTGAAGTGTCTTCCCTTTCTGTGACTAGCCTCTGTTTAAAGAAAAACAAAAATAACCCCAAACATTGCTTAGACTTGACTATGCCTCACATTTTCACATCCTTCAATTATTGGTGAAAATCAGACTAGACAGGTAAGGAAAAAGTAGGTTTTATAGCAAGCTTTCCTCCCAAGGGTTCCTGAAACTACTTTTAATATGCTTCATATAATGGCCTTAGACTGTATTTTCAAGCTACATACAAGGAGGAGACACCGCACAGGAGTCAAAGAGCTACTGAGAAGAGCAGTCTAAAGAAAACTCGTTAACTGAAATAGCTGTAAAAGGTAGGAAACGGCTGACTGAAATCGGTCTCATCCTCCTTACTGATCATAACTTTCAAGAAACCAAAAGCATACAAACCGGGAACTACACGATATAAAGACACGATGGGGCATCAAACTGGCTCTGGGGTCAGGCATCTAGGGAAAAAGCTCTTAGGGCAGCATCCTGCCTTACTGGATACTAACATGGAGAAAAGCAGCTCTGAGGTAAAGACTGAAAACATTTTTTTTAAAGACTGAAAACATTTTTTTTAAAGATTTGTTACACTGCTAGAAAATTGCAAAGCTGAGGATCACAGATTCAGCTGTTGATGTAGCAACAAATAATGCAAATACCAACGTGGGTGTTCTCATTATCGTTCCCATGGTAAAGCTATTAAGGAGTCTGTAACATTCGAGTAGCAAACTGTGTTTTTGTTACACTAATAATGAGAAGAGCTTATCTGCAGGAGGTTAGAAAAGGTCAGATGAAGTATAGAGAAAAACAGCGCATGGTAAGGAAATCACGAAGCACACAGCTTACCTTCCCCGTCATTGCTGGTAGCAACGCGCACTGGCGCTACGGAACAGCATTGGCCACTAGCTGCTCTTAGAGCCGTACTTCTGGAGAAGCATCCATTAGAAACAACCACAAGTGTCGTACTTTATTGAACTGCAACGGCCCCAGCATCGTTTATGACACTAGGGCTGGACACCGGTGTGCAGGCACGCTGCAAAGGAGCCCCCAGAGAAGAGACACGGCGTACTGCTGTGACACCACACACGCTTTGAGCCACCACCAACAGCGCTGAAGTGCAGCTTCAGCTTCACGTTTTGGTTTTATTCAATAGACTCGGCTTTTTACAGAAGTTTTACAAGCTAAGATTGCTCCTGCTCAAGAGCTTACAATCTAGTTTTAGATGGGGTAAACCAGAGTAACAAACAAAGGACAAAGCAACTTCATCAAGATCCGTTTGTCAGTGTTAACAGCTCAGGTTTTGTCCCAAAATACCCACGCTACACTCCCGGCTTGTGGGAGTCAGAAGTGCAGTTTTAACGAGAATCTTGAGGACAGAGCAGGTAGAGGCCTATAAATGAGACAACAGGACACTCGGCACCAGGTTCTAGTGAAAAAACTGTTTATTAAATAGAGATGACACAGGTAACCATGTGAAGTCTTATTACTGTAGCGTACCTCAAAAGTATCGCAACTTGCTACCTGCCACACGGCTACGAGAACTCCACTAAAATGCATCAGCCATTGATTTTCATACAAGAACGCCTCAAAATGGACCAAAAGCGAACTGACCAAGAAAGAGGAAGCAAAGGGGTGGGGAGGACTCGCCCACAAAGTCGCCTTGTCCATGCAGCAAAGCAGCACGGGAGGTCACACAAGGTAGTTTGTGAACTAGTTGACCTAGTATGCTCATAGCAATCTGTCAGGCAAGTCACTTCGACTGTTGATAAATAAACCACTTCTTGCTACATCAACTGGAGTAACTTCTGCTGCAATGCAAATCAACACTAGCTGCAAAGCAAGAACACAACTGTTGAAAGGGACAGCATGGCTTCCGGCAAAATGGATCATCGTCACCCTGATACACCCTTCCGTGTCACACTCCTATGCATTCCTACCAGAGTAACTTTATAAACAAGAGAACTTCCCCTTCAGGAAGGGGGGAAAAAAAAAAAAAGTAACATCGCTGCTACAGGGTTTCACTTGCATCATGCACTCTGCCATGAAAACACACTGGAACACTCAAGCTACAGGGAATGGACTGTTTCAGCATGTTCTTGGCAAAGCCTCCTCTTTCCCAAGCGTGGTCAAGCTGCCAAAAACTGAGCTGACAGCTCCTTCAGAATTCAGATCTGTGAGTTTTGGGGTCTGTTTCTTCCCCAGAAGTAGCATGACTTCATCCCCAAAACAGTATGTACATTCACCATAAAGCTAAAAGCTTCTTCCCTACACATGACAAAGTTCAATCTGTGGTAATTTTACAATATTAAGAACAATTTCCCACATTTTCCTAAAGGCTTTTCAGCACCCGAAGCACAAGTGAAAGATAGAAGTGAATAAAATTCAACCTTCATTGTAAATACAGAGAATGCCGTCTGAGCGGCCAGAACCTGAGTATTGACCTCTCTTCACCACTTCATAAATCCAAGTCATGCACTAGTTTTTGGGTGGGGTTTTTTTGTGCCCATACTGGTAACCAACAAGGTATGTTGTCTTTCACATTCTTCCCTTAGTCCGCCACAGAAAGTGTTTGCTGAGGACAAGCTGGGCCTAGCACCAACAACCTGATCCTCAGTTGTTAGTACACTGAAACATGCTGACCAGCAACGTTACCCTTACTCTGAAAACAGAAAGTCTGTAGAGTGACGTAAAACCAACTTCTTAGAAATTAGAAGAGAAAAACTACACGTTGTCTACAAATTGAGGACCAGTAATTGATCACACACTGTCGTTTTTATTCAAAGTTGCTAGCTTTCAGTATCAGGCTGACTCAAAACGGTGCCTTCTCTCACTGAACGCATCAGTAAACATTGTGATTGTCACTTACTTTAATTCTTAGGAACATACCAAGAAAGAAAGTCCGGAGAGGTCAACAGCAAGACAATAGGAAACTTACTCAAATACTCCATGTTTTCAAGACTTTGAATATCCAGTAACTCAGTGGGTTTTTTTTTTTTTGCATACCGCTATCCCCTATACACTCCCTTCCCCCATCGCCTGTAGATCAAAATTAAAACATCCTCATTATGGAAAATATAACACACTTAAGTAAGTTTTAAACCTTGTTGCAAAACTACTGAATGAGTGGACACATCTTAAACAGAAAGAAAGAAGAATTACTCCCTTTGAAGTGTGTTTTTTTTTTTCTTTTAATGTCATAGGAATGGGGACTTGGCAACTGTAAAGAAAAAACTTCCATTAATTGCATTTAAGTTCCAGGAAAGGAGGACAATTCCTTATCAACAGGTCAACTCGTTCTGTTGGAAAGAAGAAAGTAAAGCAGATTTTGTGCGCCTTCTTTTTCTGCTTCTGTTGCAGCCCACTGGTAACCTATGCAAATATTTCAAAGTTCAACTTAAGAAACACAGAAAAAAAAAAAAAATCACATGTGAATCCTTAAATAATACTTTTGAATTCTACAAAGAAGGTTAAAGACACGATGATTCTGCCAAAGCTAAGTATATAAGTTTCAAGTTTAGAATAAACCGTGTATGCTGGCAACAGCTTAAAACAGTACAGACTGCAGACGCCTTCCCTCAAATACATTCACAACTGAAGCTTTCCCAAGCTCACACTTGAGTTCGGTTTGGGTTTTGCTTTCTTTGATTGTGTTTCCCCCCCCCCCCCCCCCCAGAAGATACAACTATCAGTAATACAATTCTGGTACAGCAGGAACTCTACATTCCATTCAGTCTTTCTCTCTTGATGCTAAAAGCTCTTTACAGGTGAAGAAGATAAAGCTATTGCCCTACCGCATTTTGACCAACTGTCTTAAGTGGTTAGTTGCATTAACAGGAAAGGAGGAGGTATTTTATAAAATGATATAAAACACAGCCAAAAAGCTATTTTAAAGCAATTGTGTCCAACAGCAAAGAGAACAGCATTTTTAATTTGTAGCACTGTTTCTCCCATCAGAGAACAGATGCCTATGGTCAGAGACACAAGTTGTGTGAATACACTTGCCAAGTTGACTTTGTTTTAAATCCACCTCAAAATGGAATGTTTCAAATCATGAAAGGGTCTAAAAGCTGCACATAAACATTATTTAATGTTAGACACACACTAAGTTTTATTAAGCATTACACTAAAACTACTTTGGTATAAAAAATACTTTATTTTAAAGCTATGAAAGTTATAAAAATATGTAGTTAAACTTTCTACTCACAGAATGTTTGCTATTTTAACATTAGTGATTTGTTTGTCCTAACGAATCTGAATTTTATTCGAAAGGTTTACAAGACATTATTACTATAATTTAAAAAAACCCAGCATTACAGGGAGCTGTACTAATTGTGATGTTTTATCAGTATTCATTTAACCTCTAGATTTTTAATGAAGGCAGCAAAAACAACTATTTTCTGATGATACAGAATTTCTTATTTCTTGAAGCGTTTCTGTGGTTGACCACTTCTTCATTAGTTACCTGCAGCATGGCACCTTCCTGCCAAAGAAAAAAAAAGTGTATCTGAAGATGTTTATCACATATGTCTAAACCAAATTACCAATAGGGGAACTTCAGCCATTTTTAAAAAAAAAGAAGTATAAGCAGTTCAATGGTGTGTCTAACACAAAAGGAACAGGACTTTTGTTAGCTGAGTCCACGTTCTTCACTGGGTAGCCTTTTAAAGGCAATGGAACTTTGAATTAGGGCATTTTTTTTGGTTTTTTGGTTTGATTTTTTTTTTGTGGGTTTTGTTGATTTTTATTTAAAAACCAAATCTAGTAGAGTATGCCACCCTTACTCTGAGTAGCTCATAACTTGACGAATTTTCATTAATTTGAGGTGCAAACATTGGATGCAGTGAGAGTAAGGCTGACTGAATTTGGCACTAAGGTTTATTAGCTGCAAGAACTATAAAAAATGGTGGAAACCTCGACATTCTAGCCAAATTCCAATTTACGTAATTACATTGTACACTTCTGAAATACCACCTGCAGTTTCATTTGAAGTTTTCACTTCCCCTCCTAAAGAACTGCTTATGCAGTTGTTAAAAGAATGGACGACACATTCCTTCACAGAGGCAGATGTATTCTGTGGTGCAATTTTTTTCCTTACACGTAAACAGTCTACAGTTACTTGGGAACCTTCAGGATGAAACGCGTTATATAAAATCGATTACAGTAGACAAGACACATAACAGAGTTCATTTTCAACAGCACAGAACTACCTTCATTGCATTACCTTGCAACCACCATAATGCATAGACTCCCAAGAAAAAATAAAATGTTGCAGGATGCAAAAATAAAGTTGTATGATTTAATTAACTTGTGACCTACCATTTTAACTACCAACACCAGGGATGGAACCCTTGCAAAGCTTTACTAATGGACACTTGCAGGTCTCATTTGTTCAACTGTAGCAGTGTACAGTGGCAGCAGTCTATGCTTGTCCAGGGTTCATATCATAGCTAGATTCCAGTAGGAAAAAAATATGTTAAGTAGCTGAAATTAACAAAAATTTCTTTGTAATAAATTTAATAATACAAGAAAACAGGATTCACAAATTTCTTTGCAATTTGTAATTGTTAACTCAATTCATTGCTATGTTAAACTACATAATGATAATCACTATACTGAAAGAATACTGTCATACAATATTAGTTTCTTATTTTTGGAACATTAAGAAAGGAAAAGTAAATAAGATCTTACCTAAAGAAGTTTAACTGAAGCTTAGAACTATTTTGCTCTACACCCTCAGCCTTCGTTGGCATCCTTATAAACTACTGTAGTTAAAGCTTTGCAGAAATACAGCGCAGCTTTTTAAGACTGGCTGAATTTAGTGACGTTTTCAAGAGTTCTCTTGTACTAGACCTGTGTCCCTGGAAGAGTACCTCGCTGGGGATATTTCCTTTCCTTGCCATTGAAGAAGCAGCATCTAAAAGATCTAAAAAGGTGTTTCTCCTTGCAGAGATATCCCTTAAGTTATCTATAGATATTTTAAACCTGATCATTTACAGACAACATACTTTTTTCTGACCAGCATTTAATTTTACATGTACAACAATAGCTTTATATTATTTGTGGGACCTTATACTACCCACTCCTTGCCTTATTTTACAATATTAAAAAAAAAATCTAAAATTACACAATATTTCCTTTAGAATTATTTTATTAAATCATAAATGTACAACAGCTTCTTAACTCTACACACGCACTTAAATTTTTAAAAGGAAAACGTTATGTCTTATTACACCATGATCCTGGCTAATAGCTTTTCAAAACTTTGAGAAAAATCTTAAAAAAGGTTTCACATGTCACCTGAAACTTACAAATTTAACATTATCAAAGGAATGCTTCTACACTTACAAAGACCACTAGAAAGAAACAACAATTAAAAAGCTAAGAAACTGTCTCAAAGGCATTTTTACAATCCTTCCTCCACAGTAAGGTAATGTTATTAAATAATCCAAATCCATTCACAAAATGGCTCTCTGCATCTGCTCTGGTGTCTTCTGCCATATCACTGCATATTTATGCATGACTGAGATAAGTGTTTCCTTAACATTGTTATTTCGATAACCTGAAGCTGTTCTGTTACCTCTGGGCTCTCATCCTCTCCTATTTATACAGTGAAGCCTGTTTCAACAGAAGTAAAGAGTAAAAAAATAGGTTATGAAATTATTCATCTAACCATTTTTTAAAGGAAAGATAATATCCTAAAAAGCTTTTAACTCCTGCAGCTACTCTCAAGAATCACTGCAATTTTAACACTTAAAAACATACTTACCCATGGCATGCTTGCAGAAACTCAGTAACGGCTCCTCCCTCCATATCCACCACTTCCTCCACTGCCCCCGGGACCATAGTTTCCTGCAGAAAGACAAAAACCAGAACAGTTACACATCAGTACATTTTTAAGTCTAGGAACGCTTTTGATTCTGTATGAAGACTAACATCCACTTTATTTCCAGAGATGGCATATACAAAGATTTCAACATTTCACTGTCTTCCTCCAAATAACCTCCAAGAACTGCCACAAGAACTGCATACGGACATCTTAGAAAATTCAACAGTGTCACACGTAATTTGGTACACTGTACTGTGTTGAACCTGTGAAGGCTGACTTTATTTGCATGCTAAACCATGCAAGAAAGGACTTCCAATTTTCAGTCTCCATTTCACCAGGTTTACACACCATATTAAGTAATATTTAGACAACAAAAAGCAAAAAGTGTCAGAAAAAAAATTACACTACAACAAAAGGCAGGGTGTGGGGGAGGAGGGGGATAAATCCCAGCATGTTTAGTGGACATTAACTAGGCTCTACAAATAATGTGAGCTGATAGCAAAGAACATGAAACTTGGCTAAAAGCTTTACCGACTGGGAACTGCTAAACATTTAATAATATTTTGGAAAAGTTAGTATCTTGATGTTTATCTTCTCAAAAACAGTAACAATAATTTTCCCCAAGACAAGCTTTACAGTCTCAAGATGAGAAATTGTAGCCAACTTGCCCAAACAACATAGGCACTGCAGTCCATCTATTGCAGAAGTTACACAATTTCTACATACCAAGCTTAGAATCATAGAACGGTTTGGACTGGAAGAGACCTTTAAAGGTCATCTAGTTCCAACACCCCTGCCATGGACAGGGCTATCTTTCATTAGATCAGGTTGCTCAAAGCTCCATCCAACCTGACCTCGAACACCTCCAAGGGATGGGACATTCTCTGAGCAACCTGCTCCAGTGTTTCACCACCCTCATCATAAAGAATTTCTTCCCTACCTCTGATTTTAATCTATCCTCTTTTAGTTCAAACCAGTTACCCCTTGTCCCATCTTCCACCTCTCCAAAAAACTAAAGCCCACCCACTCCGGGTCCAAGACAGGTCAGGACATATACAATACCTCCACCATATGGTCCCCCCATGTTCCTGCTGCCACCAAAATTTCCACTCTTCATTGGACCGTAATTTGAAGGTTGCTGGTTGTAGTTTCCAAAATCATTATAGTTTCCACTTCCATAATTGCCTGCATTATCAATACAAAAATGGAGAAATATCTACATGAGCTAAAACACATATGGCACTCACAAAGTTATCTATTCTTAGAATTTTAAATGAAGTACAAAATTGCACAGGTATTCCAGCAGTGTATGCAACGAACTGCTTTTTCATACCGTGTGGAAAACAAGCGCTTCCTTAGACAACATTCCCCCTCCCCGAATCTCCAATGACTTGCACTAATTTACAAATGAAATGCATGGTCATTTCAAGCCAGTAGGTTACCTCCTCCATAGTTGTCATAACCACCTCCATAGCCCCCACCCTGGTTGCCATATCCAGGTCCTCCTCCACCATATCCTCCTCTTCCTCCTCCATAACCAGGACTGCCACCAAAGTTGCCACCTATGACAATACAATCCTTTAGAATAAACTTTTCAGTGTAGAAGACAATCAAATTATAGAGAATCAGAGAGTATTTTTGTTTAGAAGACTAAAGGGGAAGGAGTTTTGTAAAGAAATTCCTATGAATGCTATTTTTCAAGGCACAGACCAACTCCCACCCTAACTGAATTGTGACCAAAACCCACCAGACTGCCAAAAAGCCTCAATTAAAAGGCTTAATTAAAATCTTGATTTTCCAGAAAATTTAAGAAATACTGCTATTCTAAAGAAGAAACATAGCTGTCCGAGAAATAACCATAAAATATGCCATATGAAGTTTTAACATGAGCCAACAGCCACCCGTGCTTCTTAAAGCCAACCAAACTAACAAACCAATATAAATTTTGTACAAATGTTAAGTGTGCGTAAAAATGTTTCTGTATGAGAGAAAAACCACCACCACCACAGTAAACTAACCTCCAGGTCCTCCACCATAGCCGTTATACCCGTCACCAAATCCACGGCCACTTCCATATCCATCTGTTGGGAGAAAAAACCCAAAGTATTTCAACTCATCTGTAGCAAACTAAGCGAATTCTCAAATCCTCATGACCTTAAGGACCAAATCTCAGAGACTGATTAAGCAGACGTACACTTGAATTTAGAAAAACATATGTGAAATAACACATGCAATCACTGCTCTACATCTTCTGTTTTCTTGCATTTATGAGGTACCCAGTTTAAATTTTGTATGCAGCCCTTCCACTGCAAAGGTCAGGCAAGTGCTGCATAGAATTACAGATGAGAAATCTCTGGATTCCTTACAACATTTGTTAAGTTTAGGTTAATCCTTAAAAAAAAAAAAAAATCAGTTCATTTTACTGAACATCCACATAATCAATTTGTATGCTACAGAAGAGGTTCGCAGATTATTTTTCCCCAAAATTCTCTAACTCATACAGCTGCATTTTAATTCAACAGCAGTAGCTCACAAAGTTACCCAGAACCAGAAAGACAGTATAAATAAGGAAAAAAAAAAAAGCTACAAACATGCCTGTCTTACCGGCTCCCCCTCTGAAATTGCTGCCAGGTCCTGGACCAAAGTTGCCACCACCTCCACGTGCATCACCAAAACCAAAGTTCCCTATAACAGTTTAACACGTATAAGCAGTGAGATCATGGAAAACGAACACAAAAATCAACCACAAACAATTAACCATTACTTGTACATACCTCCTCTCCCACTCCTAGAATTTTGAACTTCCTGCATTTCCTGTCTAGAGAGCGCTTTCCTTACTTCTGCATTATGGCCATTGATGGTGTGATACTTCTGCACTGTAACCACATCAAATAAAATACCATCAACGTTTAAATACTGATCTGGTAACAAATAAGAATATCAGGCTTCCAAAAAATATGTGATTTCCAAAATAACCCATACAAATTCCTTACGATTTAAAAAACCCAAAATACTTTACAATTTTTAAGCATAGAGGCCAGTACTTATTTAAAATACATGTTCCCGCGCAATTCACCAAACTACGATGTAGCAAATAGCTCAAGTTTAGCTTTACACAATTACCATAACTGCAAGGATTAGCACTATCAAACAGAAGAGTGAAATGAAGCTTACTTACATACAATTTTATCCACAGGATCATGGTCGTCAAAGGTAACAAATCCAAACCCTCTCTTTTTACCAGACTGTCTGTCAGTAATGATTTCAATAGTGTCGATTTTTCCATATTCCTCAAAGTAGTCACGAAGGTGGTGCTCTTCAGTGTCCTCTTTAATACCACCAACAAATAGTTTTTTCACAGTAACATGAGCACCAGGTTTTCCAGATTCCTGTTAAAAGAATCCTTTGAATTACCACAAAGAAAATCAACTTCACAAACCACTATTTCACCACAATTTCAGGAATGGAATACTCAAAACCTAAGATTTTTCAAGCACTGAGGTAGCCCTCTTATGATGCATGTCCCTGCAACCTTACTTGGGGCGCCTTCAGGGAGGGAAGTAACATGGGGTAATTTGGAGGTTTTTCCTCCCCTCCTTTATGTCAAACCCTTGAAAGCACTGAAAAAGATACAGATGAAAGTGCTATGACACGCATAGAAGTAAAGAAAAAGCCTTTAAAGATAGTTAAAGAAAATGTAAGATCCAACTGTTCGAAAGAACGGCAAGTATTTAATAACTTAAACTACAGTATTATTTTTATAACTGAAATAAAGATGTCAGCTTTCTCTGCCCATTTCCCCAACAGCAGTGAAGCCCACATTCCACTTGTATCAATAGCAAAGGTCCTTCAACCTCAGCGAATCCAGAGTTATGCATTTTAAGCCCTATTCAAAATATGAAGACAACTCCTTATATTCATGGGTTACTCTGACACTTTGAACATGATATCCAAGCTGCTGTACTAGGTAGGAATGACTTACTCCTCAAGCTTAGCAATAGCTTTGTGTGTAGGAACAGTGTGGACGTATGCTGTTCTAATTACCTTCTCCCAAATGTTAACCAACCCTGCATTCCGCAGGGTATGGGGAAAAACTGGGATAGCTAACGGGGGTACCCATGGTTACAATTTCCCTTGACCTCTGGGACAGCTCATTCAGTTACAGTTCATCAGTCCAAGTGCATTAAACAACTGGGTCCAACCTTGAACTGGTAAATCCTCCCAGAGCTCCCACAATATGGTAAAGAGAAGTCAGCTAGAACCTGCACTTGCTCCTCAAGTACCTCTGTGCCACAGTAACTTGTCTGAAGTTTCCAGGTGCACTGCATTCCTTTGCACACACCTAATCTGTACCCTGAAGTTTAAAACCAAGTATGTCTGGGGCTAGAACCAGAGTAGTCCTAAATTATTTTGCACACTACCACTGGAAAAAAGAAGAGCTTCCCTACTGCATTCTCTATTTTTAGTCACTTTGGTCACATACCTTTTGGAAATACCAAAAAAGATCCTGGAAGAGAGCCAGGAGAGGTTGACAGGAGTTTATTAATTGGAAGTTTAGTAACAGTAAGCGTTCCAACGAAGAGTTAGTTTGGAATTTGCATAATTACAGATATTCAACACGTTTTCACTAACAGTACTTTCAGACTCCAGTTGCGTCGCTCGCAGACATGATTCTACAACCAGAGTAACTCAATAATTCAGTATAGTAACAGACATTTTTGTAGTAGTGTCATTTAACAGACCAAAAGCGTGGGAAGAAGTGCCTCAACTACGGCCTTTTAACTAGAGAATTTAAACCCAGGCAATTTCAAACAAGAACAAAGCATAACTGTCCGACCAAAACAGAGATTCCTTTTTCAAAGCATGAAAAGTATCTGCTTTCAAAGCCATGCTTACCTCTCTAGCCACAGCTCTCTTAGGCTCAACCACCCTTCCATCAATCGTGTGAGGTCTTGCAGCCATGGCTGCATCTACTTCAGCCATGGAGGAGAATGTTACAAAACCAAACCCCCTTGATCTTTTGCTTGCAGGATCCCTCATTACCTAAAAACAATAAATAAAAAAATTTCTACCTGTCTCATGTAAAGCTTAACACTAACAACATCTGGAGAAAATACATAATCTTAATTTACATTTGCCTTAATTTCATTTCAAAACACAGTTATAATAAAGTAGCAGGTTATGCTGAATAAGTACATGAACAGCACCTGCTTGGTGCCACAAAAATTAAAACCATTGTCCTCTAAGACTCTAGCTGTAACTCAGAAACGCTGCTATCTTGGTGATGTACATTTATATACGTTTTCTCAAAAAAAAAAAAAAGAGAACCAAAGATATAATTTCAATTAAGCTTTCTGAAGACCACAGACTTCAAATTTGTGTTATGAAATATGCATTTACTGCTCCCGAAACAAATTCGGTGAAAGAACTTCTGCAAGAGTCACCGTCCTTGGAGATCTTTAAAAGACGTATAAACGTGGCGCTTAGGACATGGTTTAGTGGTGGACTTGGCAGTGTTAGGTTTACGGTTGGACTTGATCTTGAGGGTCTTTTCCAACATTACATCCAGATGTGACAATGGAAGACAAAGACATCCCTTCCCAGCTTTACTGAGGCTGCTTACCCTGATAGCAGCTTTCTGCCAAACGTTACCAATCACACAGATGTAACAGGGCTCTGTGTAAGCACTCCCTAATGCACTTCAGCCAATGGAGCCCAAGTTTAAAATTTAAACTGGTGAGATCAGTGTTTAGAGATAACCTGGGAGACTTTACAGGAAACAGACTGTGAATACTCCCTAAATCCATCACCAGAGTTTGCAAGGGCAAGTCTGCACACAGCTTCAGTGGACTGAATTACGTATAAACCAACCAACTGTATACTTAAGAAAACTTAATATTCCATCTTTTCATTAAGCTACCCAGAAAATAAACTCCCAACTTTTGCAATTTCTAAACATTCTGTGCCATCATTGCGTATTACTATGCCAAACTTACCACACAGTCTGTAAGCTTTCCCCATTGCTCATAGTAACTCCTCAAGCTTTCCTCTGTTGTTTCAAAGCTTAAGCCGCCAATAAACAGTTTGCGGAACTGCTCCTTTTCCCTCTATCACAGAAAAGAAGATTACATTAATATAATTAACAATACCCCTTCTGCACCAGCAGAAAACTTTCAGAAGTCAAAAACTTTCAGTAAGACCTATTTTTTTCAAAATTAGGCTTGGCCCTTCTAAATGTTCTAGGACTATTCATGAAATTAAGCAATTTACGCAATTCTATGGGCACACTTTTATGATACAGATTTAATAATGTGCTTCTTCCCATCATCTGTCCCTCCAAATACTAAGAACAAGGGGCCACACTCAAAGACTTCCAGAATGGTCTTCTCAAAGATCTTTAGGAGAGGCTTTTTAAAGAAAAGGAAAATAAAAACAAAACCGAAAGTTATCATTACAGAGAACACAAATTAATTTATACTGTCTGATTCTATTCCAGTTGCCATTTATTTTTAAAAAACATTCTGGCGGAAGTTGTTGTACATGAATACTATCATCCTATTTACCCAAGGCATTAAAAAAGAAACAACCAAAACAATGAAGATACAGCTAAAGATGTTCTAGAACAGGTCACTGATTCATATTTTCTCATTAATTATTAAAATAAATGAAAGCCAGAGCACCTGTAAAATTAACCTGGGATCCTGCACCTTTGGAATTAGCGGTAAACCTATCCACCCTCAACAGCAGCAGTATCAAAACTAAGTGGATTCCCTTTATGACAGAAATACAAATAATACATATTTTGCATACGTATTCACCAACATAAATTATGCTTTCGGTAATATTTTGTTCCATTATCTTTCAGAGAATTTATCACTGCACTTGTTCAGCAGAACTTTCTGCTGTGATGACAAGTACATCATTTAAAAAACAACCACAGAACCAATAATAAGGTATTACCGTTTACTATTTTGTATGTGATATCATACCGAAGCAGGAAGGACAACCTTTCAACCTCGACCGCTTAAAAAATACTTTTACACTAACTTCTTATACTAAGCAGGCATTGCAATTTTCTATAGTCAAAAGCATCACTAGATCATAAATTTTGCAATTTTCATGTCAAAGCACAACAATTAAAATGCACTAGAAAGTAGTCCCCTTCCACAAATTTTAAGATTTCAGATATGCATGTAACAGGAAGACAATTACTGCAGGCATTAAGAATCAGGTTTTGTTCAACATCACCAAACTGAGATACTGCAGTTTGACAAGGATGTCAACCATTATAAAATCCCCCTCCCTCCCCCCCAATACTGTATTTGAGAACGATCAGTTTAAATGTCTCTTAAGAACACTTGGAATCTGCTGTCCAGTATTTTTTCTTCTGAGGGAACAAAGAGGAAACTAGTAGTCTCCTCCTTGTACAGGCAAGCAAAATTAGACAGAAGAGTTTAAAAGCAGCCAACTCACGTCAAGTTTCCTTTCACCTCACCTCTTAAAAGGAATAAAGGAAAGGATGTTGCACACCAGACTTGGACTAAAAGGTCATATGCTGCAAAATCGTATCATCATTTATAATTTGAGTAGGCTAGCAGAGAAATCATTTTAAGCAACGATACCGCCAAAAAAGTCTTCCCTTCAAATTACTTCAGTTCTGCTTGAAGACTAGGGACTATTCGCTAGCTTCATACGCCCACAAAAGACACTTTTTCCTATATACTTGATTGCCGTGCATCTAATAATGCACTTTTATATTCTTATAAAAATATGAGAACCGAGCAAATTATGCCCTACCCAGAACAACGTCTAGGCACCACACGTCAGGACCCGGGAGTAACAAAATTCACTACCAGTTCTTCAATTAAAACCACTGTGTGAAAGTATCATAAACATGTTGTTCCACTCATACACGCACAGTGTAAATATACACTTAAACAGGTCAGTTTTAAGAAGCTCTGGTTAGTCTAGCATTAATCTCCAGGGTCCAGAGAGCTCTGACCATCTTAAGTTTATGCTGAAGCTTTAAAACGTACGATAAAAATTAGTATCGTTCCAGTCCCTTTCAGAATCTTGATGAAAATCCTCATTTGGCAAAAACAACGCCCCCACACATACAACCCACCCCCGCCAAGGCCCACAACATAAAAGCCGGAAGAAAAACCTCTTTCAAGATTTCCATAGTACACTCTGTGGTGCAAGAGGAAATCTTAATTAGCGCTTATTTTAAGCCTTCCTTCACCGGCTTAAAGCAACGCTTCAAAAGGATGGAAAATTACTTACCGTTTGCTGGAAAATTCATCATCAGAGCAAGGAAATGTATTTCATATAGCCATAACGTGTGCACAAATACCCCAGGCTGACCGCAGACTTCTGCGGCGTTAAGAACCCGAGTAAGAAAAATGCGGCATCTCTGAACTACTATGGCTGGGCCCGCCAAAAGCAAAGCCAGGGTCACCGGTCCCAAACTAAAAAGTCACTGCTCTCTCTACCCTCACTATCCAAGCGCCCCTTTAGCCCCTATACGTTCTACAGGGCTTCGCAATCTCAACAGCCTGGTTCTCCCCCTTCCCCCGCCAGCCGATGTTACCGGGAGCAAAGCGGTTACCGTGCCGGCTCCGCCATGTGGCGGATGTCAGCAACACAGGGGCCCCCGCAGCTAGAAGGGGAAAATGGCGCCCAGAAGCAGCCGTCGCCTCCAGGGACGGAGATGCGGCGGGAAAGGAAGGAACTTCTGGAAGCACCGATCCCAGGTGGGAAAAAAAAAAAAAAAAAAAAAAAAAGAGAGAGAGAGAGAAGGAAAAACAAATAACACCTGGGTCCTCGGGCTAAAAAGAAACCAAGTGCTGCCAACCGCTTCTAGTATGCACCTACACACACACGGCACCAGGAAGAGCCTGCAAGCGCTCTTTCCCGCCCCCGCAGATACTAGAGGACTAGAACTGCCTGCCTGCCCGCCTTGCAGACCCTCCCGCCGTACTCGCCTTCTCGCCCTCGGAGCGATCCTCACGGCCTCCCGCAGCAGCGAGCCTCGGCGCCGCCATTTTACCCCTCCCCCTCGCCACCGCCATTACCAGCAGCGCCGCCCCGGCCGGCCGGCATCTCGCAGGGCAAAGACGACTCCCCGCATGGCGCATGGACTGACCTCCATCGCCGTGCGTTGCTCCCCACCCTCCTCCAGCCCTTCACGGCAGCTGGGCTAACGGGTACGGCAAGAGCTCGCCACCCGCCATGCACGGCTACCGCGGCTTCCGCCTTCCTCCCTGGGGCTGCGCACCAGCCCCAACGGCCGCTTCCAGAACCTTCCTCCCCGCTCCTAACGCTTATCTCTGCCGAAAGACATCCAGCCCCTCTACCCACGGGGCCGGCAGCGGCAGCCAGACCTGCACCGACCGGGGCTCAAGCCCGCTCGTAACGCCCCACACCCGGAAAAAAAATATATATATAAAAATCAATCACTCCTTACGCATAACCAAACGTGCCGCCCTCCTTAAAAGCAAACTCTGAATTTCCCCTTTTCACGTACCATATTCTTCATGGTTAACGTTTTCCTGCTCGAGAGTACCGTACAACTGGTCAGTAATGGCTGCCTTAACTGTTACGTAATTTGAAATTCAGCTCCACGTAGCGCTAGCGCCCTCCTCCTCCTCCACCCCAGGCTCGCTTCCGAGGTTTTCGTTTAAAAAAATAAAATAACGCTCGAATCGGGAGCTTAAATATCTCCACAGGGGCAGCAGTTCTGTATAACGCCCCTACGTGCTATTTATCACGTAATAAAAAAATCATCAACTCCGTTAGTAATGGCCGCCTCCGAAATGAGCCGAAGGAGCCGTCGTCGTCGAGCTTATCCGCTTCGGCAGCCGCCGGAAAGAGCCGAAGGGGGAATGAGAGCCCACTCGTCTCGCTTCGGCAATTTCCGGAACCTGCCGATGCAGGCGGGGCCGCAGCTCGGAGGGCGCTCGGCAATTTCCGGCCAGACGGACGCCGCAGCCCTCCGACTACCCGAGCCCGTTCGGCAATTTCCGCCAACAGAAAAAACTCGCGATACGTGCCCGAGCGTAGCCGACACCGCCCCGATCACGACTAGCCCCGCGACGCCTTTTTTTTTTTTTTTATTTTCCGGAAATTGCCGAAAGGCCCCGAAGGCTCAAAGCGAGGGGTTATAATTAGACCAAGGCGGCCTCGTATGGCACCCCCTCCGCGCTACCCTCCACCTGTGGTGCTGGCAGGGAGCACCCCCGAAATCTCTTCCCCCGCCCCGTTGTCGGCGGCCTGTCCCCTTCCCCCTCCGCCCGGGCCGGAGGAAGTGATAACCACCCAGATTTTGGCGCCAGTGCCGGCACACGGCGGGGTGGGGGGAACACCGGGGGAGCCAGCGGAGGGAAGCGGACTCCGCCGCAGCCTACTCCGCTCTGCCCCGCAACCGCCGCCATCGGCGCTCCATTCCTCCCTCCCTCCTCCCTCCCCTGCCTCCGCTCTTCGGCGGCCCCGCACGCCCCGCGACAAAGGGTGAGTGCTGCCGCCCCGCGCAGCGGGGAAATGGCGCTAGAGCTGCTCCTTTATTCCCGCCCCCTCTTTTTCTTCTCCCCCCCCACCCGGCTCCCGGGGAAAGCTAGCGCGGATCCACCCGGAGCGAAGCCTCCACAGCCGACTCCGATCCCTTCCCCTACTAATAAAAGTGTCTCCGAGCCCCCATCCCGAGCCCCTGGCTAACGACTAGGCCTCCCCGCCGCAACGCGGGAAATGGCTGCGCTCCAAACGGGGCCACGCCGCGACGAACTTCAAACCCACCCCGGCGCTCCCGGGAAAGGGACGTAGGGGGAGTTCGCCGGGGCCGCCCTCCCGCACCGACCGCGGGCCTCGCTCCGCGGCGGGCGGCGTCCGCGCCGGCCCAACGCGCCCTCATGGCGGCGGCGGCGGCCATAATGGCGGCTGCAGTTACCGGGCGCTGCCGGCCCGTTCCCCCCCGCCCGCCGGCTCACCCAGTCGCTTTCTCTGTCGCCGCGAGGCATCTTCCTTCGTTTGGACGCCTGGCGCGGTCCTGCGCTAGCCCCGCGTTGGAGAGACGTCTTGGCCCCCCTCCTGTGGCTGGCGGCGACGACGGTCGGAGGTTGCAGCTGGCGCGTAGGCGGCGGCGTCCTGCGCTCTGTGCCCCGTCAGCCGCCGGCGCGCACTGCTCGGCTCAGCCCAGCCCAGCCCCGCCAGCCGCCGCCGCGCCCGCCCTGCGCCGCGCCGCCGCTCCCCACCCACCCCCGCCCTCCTTCCCCCACCCCCCGCCTCAACCCCCATCAGTTGTCGCCGTTGCTCAGTGCGCGCAGGGCGAGGAGGAGACGGCGGAGTCGAGCGGCTGGGCACCATTGAAGTCTGTATCCTTCTCTCTCTCCCGCTCTTTTCTCTCTCCAGCCGCCTCCTTTTCCCCCCTCACCCCGGCTCTCCCTTCCCTCTGCGCCCCCGCGGAGCGGGCCTCGCCTGCGGGGAGATGCGGGACGCAGCCAGCCCCCCCCCCCCCCCCCTTCCCCCGGGTCAATAGGCTGCCGCTTCCTTGGCGGCGGGGGGTAAACGGGCGGAGCGGGGCCGCGGCCCCGGTGGTTGCACGGAGGGAGGGCCCCGGAGCGAGCGGGCTTTACCGCGGGGAAGGAGGGCTGCGCTGGGGGGCGGGGGCAGTGGCACAGCGCGGCGGCGGCGCTCGGGAGACAAAGCCAGCCCGCCACCGCCGAGGGGCAGCCTCCGCCACCGGGGCCTGCCCGCTCCAGGAGGCGGCGGCGGCGTGTGCCGGGCCCGGGGGAAACGTGGCGGGGTGGGGGAGGCGGCGTGTGAAGGAGCCCTGGCGGCTGGGGCTGCCCCGGTGCGGGAGCGGCGGGTCCCCTTCCCCAGGCCGTCGCCGATCGGGGCGGTCCCGTTAGCTCGCCCAGGGCGTCCCCGCCGGCCTCATGTGCCCGCCTCAGGCCCGAGGCGCAGCCTCCCCCAGCAGGCCTCCGCAGGGCTGCCGTTATTTTCTGGGGGGGGGTGGTGGGGGTGGTGGTACGGGGTTTTTGTTGTTGTTGTTTTTATCATTATTATTGTTGTTTCTTTCCCCCTTTCTCCTGCCTTTCAAACGGGGACAAGCCAGGCCCCTCGGCGCTGGCGCTGCCCTTCTCCCACCTCGCCTGCCCCCCGCCGCCTGGGGGGGCTGCCAGAATCCACCTCCCCTTGTCGAGGGAGAATTGGGCGGGAATTGCCGAGCCCCGGGGAGGAGGGGTGGGGGGGGGGGGCGGAAGGAAGGAAGGCCGGTTTTCTGGCCTTGAAGGACTTTCTCTTTTGCCTTGTCCCCCAGGCGTGTGGGGAATTGTAACAGTTCTGTAGTTTGCAGCGGGGCGGGGACGGTACGTGCCTCAGGAGGTGGACAGTATGAGAAATGACATGGAAAAGGGGACGGATTGTGTTCAGCATCATTTGCGTAGGTTAAATATGTAGCATGTACAGCTTAGCCGAGTTAATGTTGCTCTAGGACCTTGATTCTTGCAAACTTGAGAATCGGAAGGCAACGTTATAGTTGCATTAAGATAAATATTTGCTGTTTGTAAGCATTTACTACAATGTAAGAGTAATGGGTTGCTCATTATTACACCACAGATATGTAGCTGCTCCCCACCAGATTCGCAGTTAATATACCTAGGTATATCTCAATTAACTGCTAGAATCTGAACTCCTGTTCTGTTGGGTTTAAGGAAATAAGCATCCCTGATGGTCCTCCCCCTTTTCCCTAGAAACATCTCTATGCCTTAGAAGGCCTTGGGAAAAACCTTTTTTCAATCCTATATACCGCTTTGTCAGTATCGTTTGTCCTGGCTAGCGTAATGGTGTGTTACTGGGTTATGCCGGACAAAGTAGTAACCTACTTTTTGTTCTGGATTTAATCCGTATTAGAAATGTTATATGCAATGAATACATGGGGGTTGGAACAAGGACCATGCTTGTATTGGGATGCCTTTCTTTGAGTAACGTAAACTTCCTTTTAATTGTCATGCATTTTTCTAGTAAAAGCTCTGCAAGTCTGCAATAAAAATGGCCTCCAATAAAACTACATTGGTAAGTTCATGCACACCTAAAGTATATAAGGATTTAATCAACATATTTTTCTTCAAACTTATAACTTGGCATCTCCATTTAAAAGATACATCCACATCTCCCCTCCCCAGCATTATTCTGACCAAAATTTCAGATCCAGAAAGTAAGGCTACTAGAAAGGACATTGTCTTTGGCTTTAATAAATCTGCCATTTCTAATGAGACTTGTTGGGAAAAAATAAATATTAAAGGACTCTGCACTATTTCATCTGTCCTACAGTAGAAAACACTAAGGATTTTTTTAGCCTCCTTTCAGCACGCCATGTAATTCATCATATATGTAAAAGATAAAGTCCAAATCACGTATTCGTTTAATTTCTCCCAGTGTATTTGGGGAAAACTAATTGCCTGAGAAAAGGTAGTTTTTACAGATGAAAAATAACATTATTGGGAAATGATGTGGCGTAGTTAAGATGCCTTTTGAAATTATTTTAAACAAATAACAGTTTCTTTGAATTTCATAGGAGCAGAGATTATCAGATGTCAACCCCTCCTGGACGGTTTTAATGATGCATTCATGGATCTCAAGTCCTGTAAAGCTTTGCTTGACGTTAAAATATGGACTTCTAAGGGCAGTTGGTTGCTGGTTACCATTCGACTAATAATGACACATAGTTTTTTGAAAGGCAGAACTGGAAAAGTGTAGGATGAGATGCATCTGAGGTTGAGGCGGGGAAATAAGCAAAAATACATGTGTTACAGTTCAAAATTTGGGTAGCAGAACAACTGATTTATAATGCAGTCAAAGGACCTGTTCTTAACTTCACTGAAATGATCAGTGTTTGACCCAGATCGAGATGTAGTAAAAATTTGTATTAACTCCTGGCTTGTAAGTGCAATGGAGTCCTTCCTTTATATTGTAACAATAACCAGCTATTTTAAAAGATTTCACCAAGGTGAATGTCTGAACTTGCTGTTAGTAAATGATTGCCCACTTTTCTCTAATTTGAGGAAGAGAAGGAGTTAGCCAGCCCAGGGAGGGGGTGCCTTAGGGAGAGGAAAGAATCTGTGAATGCAGTATTTTTAATCTTTTGATGTTGTTGAGAATTTTGCTGAACAGGTCAGGAAAATCAGTTATGGTTCCCATGGGAACCATAACTAATTCTGCTTCATTATGTATTTGCATGCAAAACCTAAATGTATTAAGGGATAGCGTAGCTCTGGAACTGTAATTCCGATTTTGTTACCTCTCGTATGTTAAAACCCGTCACCACAGTGTCACATCAGTGTTTTAATCTTACCCCTCAAAGAAAGAGTGATTATCCACAGATCTGCATCTGTCATATGTGACTTCTGAATGCAGAAAGGGAAACGAGCCATAGTGAGCATTCAGTGGTCAAATGCCGAAGTTACAGCTTACAACGTGCAGAGAAGGCAGCTTCAGAGGTCTAGTGGACATTTAGTACCCCTTAACTTCAGTCAGGTACCACATTCACATGGTTGAGATTTTCATTGGCTTGTGTAATCTCAGTATGTACAGGTTTTTAACAAATGTTCAGTGTTTCTGCAGGCTCTGCAATCAAGTATTATTTTAATAGGCTGGAAAGGCTCAAGAGTTTGGAAAGCAGTGCTGATGCACACAAGACCTAATTAAATCTCTAATATTTCAAACAAAAAGCAACATATTCTCGATTTTTCTTACTGCACTTCAAGAAAAAAATACAGACCCCCATGACATTAATTTTCTTGTGTGGAAGATTATATAGATACTTAAGTCTTAGAAAGTAAAAAGAAGTTGTTGCTTTGATACAGAAATCCAAAACATTTATCTTTAAGTGACAAGAATTAGTGAAGCCGAAAAGAGTACCAGAAAACAATCTTCCACTGAATCAAAGAATTTTAGACCAACGGAGAACACAGATGGAGATGTTCCCCACTTGTAGCCTGCTTGCCTCATCACCAGTAATTATAATGTTATTACTATGGTATAGTGAGTCTGTATCTCTCCCCCCCCCCGCTTCTTTTTTTTTTTTTTTTTTGTTTGTTTTCCTCATCTCTACCCCTTTCTATTTTTTCACACTTCCATTTCTTGAAAGAAGCTGCCCTCATAGAAGCGTTGGACATCTTCATGTTTTTATTTTCCTTCAATTTCAGTTTTACATTCTTCTTCCCGTGGAGGCAAAAAAAGCCAGTGTGCTTAAGCTGATGCTTTTCAGTCATGAATGCTGTGGTCAAAATACACCTGGGATATGCAGGCAGTTAAAATCTAATTGAAAATACATGCTCTGTTTTAGATAATCTCTCTTCTATGCTTCTAAATCAAAACAAATGTCACATGAGATATAATCATGTAGAGAAACTTGCTCTTTGAAAGAGAAACTTGAACTTTACCTTCTCTTCATTGTTTGCACCTTTAATTTATCTATTGCTAATAGAGTGAAATTATTTTGTGGAGGGAGGGAAAAATTATGAAAAATAAGGGGGACAAAGACAGGGCTTTGGAAAGAAAATTGCTTCAAATTTTCAGTTTACAAAAAGAAGGCAGTTCTTATGTCTAACATACTTTTTTTTTTTTAACTTTTTACCACATCAAGACAAAATTCTACGAAGTCTAAAAATTTGATAGTTTCAAAATTGCTTTGCAGTATTTTCAAACTAACCCACATTAGTTCTAGAGAGGACTAGAAAAAGGCCATGAAGCAAATCGGGGTTCCCTGTGATTTTTGCTTGTCTGCTTTCTGCTCTGTAGGAAATGCGTTAGTGGAGAATTAGTTCTGTCCACTTTGATTTAGGGTGCTGCATGACTATATGTTTTAGGAGCTTAATACTGTTCCCATTAGTTTATGGCTGCCACTTTAACAATTTCCTTATAAGGTGCAGTCCAAAATGGCAAGCAAACTGCTTTTAGTCTGTTAGTGCTCCAGAAATGTGATATGACAATGTGATAGGCTTGTTCCAACCTTTTTAAGATTACGAACAAGGAAATTCTGAAATGTGTCCTTCTATTACTATTTAATTGTGCCTTATTAAACTGGGAATGCCTTGAGGATGATGTGGATGTAATATTTATTTTAAGAACATAAATAATATTATTTGAAGTATCAAATGTAAACTTAAAACACTTAAAAGTTTTTTAAGTTAGCAAAATTTCATTTACGTGTTAAGTGCTGTACTTAAGTGTAGCTGTCTTAAATTTTTGCACCTTTGTGACATCTGTTTGAATGTAAGTTACATCGGTGCGTGGCTAAGAATGAGAAGGGACTGCAGTAATGGAATGCTCCTAGCATGCATCCGATTCAGTAGTTACGGGTTATTATTGAGTATTTTGCTTATTGTAGCAATACTTCATAAACTTTGCTCCCATCAGCTTCTCCATGTTTTTTGGAAAAGGTAGTAACCACCTTTTTTTGAGTACCATCCCTTTTCTATTTTATGCATTTTCACAGTTCCCTTATTACTTTTCTTTACTTCTGCCTTATGCTGTTTCTTGCCGTCTGCCTTTTCACAGGCATAGAGTTAACTTTTAGAAGCTTCGTAAATTTTTGAGCATGTAGCACTGAGAATTTAATTTATAAGGGGAGTAGAGGCAGTCGGTATATGGACAAAAATATTTCACCTTTTTAAAAACTGGTGTTGGGTATCTCATTAAGCAACTGAAAAAAACCCAAAACATTACCATGTCTTGCTCAGGTTACCTGACCACATGCACTAATGTAAAAGGAGTCTGAGCTTCTGGCTTTAGTGTGAATAAGTACATGATTCTTTGCTGTTTACTGAGCAAAGTTGGATTTCGCCAGTGAAGTAACTGTGTAAAGCAAAAGAATGAATAATGTTATTCTGAATTTCTTTTGTAGCACAAAATGGGAAAGAAACAGAATGGAAAAGGCAAAAAAGTTGAAGAGGCAGAGCCTGAAGAATTTGTTGTGGAGAAAGTCCTGGACAGACGTGTTGTAAATGGAAAGGTGGAATACTACTTGAAGTGGAAAGGATTTACGGAGTAAGGCATTACCTATTTTTTATTCTGATAGAATGCTAAATATTAACCATTTATTTGAAATAACTATGCAGAGAGAGGATTGGATGATGGGGATACGTTTTAAAGAACCTCAAGGGAAGGACATCCATAAATGCATATTCAAGTTGGGCAGTCAAGCATGAAAATAAAATAGAAGATACGTGGCTTAGCATTTGTGCTACATAAAATGTTCCAAGACTTTTACCAAGCCCTTAGTGATCATTCTTTTACCACTGTTCTTTGATTTAGCTTGTGTCAGTATCTATCAAGGTAAGCTGAACTGACAGTTGTTATATATATGGTGAAATGAATGTTACTTCTGAGTAAGAAATTTTGCAGGGATTTAAATTGTAGGCAGCTCTGAAGCGATGAATTTGAAGCAGATCGTTGGCTTATTATTCACTTTTCTGAACTGCTCTCAGATTAGATGAATTTGCATAAGGAATTCTGTGGCGTGGTTGCCTTCATTAGGCATACCTGAAAGGTATCTTTTGAGTCTCTTTCCCAGGACTTACAGAAGCACAAGAAAATCATACAGTGGACTTAAAAACTTGATTGTTAAAGAAGGCACATATTTGTGCCTTTGCCCTCCCTCCCTCCCGTGACACTTTCTGGAAGATTACTGGCTGAAAAAAGGTGATGCATCTAGCATTTGGACATAAGTAGTTACATATGCAGTCTAATTGCTGCGTACCTCCCAAAGTGATTGTATTGCAACATTCTGCATTCTAGCACCTGAAATTTGTGTAGTGATAAGTGCATAAACACAAAACACAATGTGTTTAGTATTCGAGGGTCTGATTTGAACTTGTAAAAATATGTAAAAAATATAGGCCTCCTGCTTGTGCAGTAGCGCTGTGGCAGTATTTGTGCATGAGGACTTCTAATGAGGTGCTTAGTTGTTGTAAGGAACATTCATGGGCTTCTTAAAATTTTAGTTAACAAAATCCACGCTCAGTGGAACATTTGCAGTGCCCA
Source organism: Chroicocephalus ridibundus (assembly GCF_963924245.1). NCBI lineage: Eukaryota > Metazoa > Chordata > Aves > Charadriiformes > Laridae > Chroicocephalus > Chroicocephalus ridibundus. Next base: position 36,954,837 of record NC_086285.1, read on the forward strand.
CCTCTGGACGTGGAACCTTTCTTTGTTCCCTCCTGTAGTCAACTGAAGGAGGGAGATAGTTCTAGGTATAGTTGATCTCACTCCTCGGAGACAACTTTTGAGAGCATTCCTTGTATATAGAAGCTTAGACATATAGACTTACACTTTTTGTAGTAAGTGTTGTGTACATTCTGTTCTCCATAAATCTTAGTGCTCATATCATATGGTTTGTTTGCGTGAACAATCTTTAGAGGAACCATGGAAGGGAGTCAGTTTAAATGAATAGGTAGGTTTTGGTAGGGTTAGGATTGCTTGTTTTAACTCCGGTGATTCCACCCAGATCATAGGAATTAATGGAGCTGCTTATTCTGTATCTCCACTTTAAGAACATTGGTTTTCAACAGTTACCAGAGCATGCTTCTTTCAGTCATCAAATGTAGCACGCAAAAGTTAATAAAGATGGCAAGATAAGCATCCGTAAATTTAAGAAACCTGCCTTACATAATGACAAAAAAACTAACTTACTTAAGGTGAGCCATGTGGCTAGTTTTATGTTTTTCTTCTTTTCCTGGTTTTATATAAATGTGTGTTTGTTTCAGTGCTGACAACACATGGGAACCTGAAGAAAACTTAGACTGTCCAGAGCTAATCGAAGCTTTTCTGAACTCTCAGAAAGCTGGTAAAGAAAAAACAGATGGCGCCAAAAGAAAGTCTTTGTCAGATAGTGAATCTGATGATAGTAAATCAAAGAAAAAGCGTGATTCTGTAAGTATATGTTCATGTGCCAGACTTTGTTTTTCCTGTCTCTTCCCTACCTCTCCATCCCCATCCCCCCAAAAAATCCTGTTGTGACTCTGAGAATGAGACCAAACATGTGTTTAAAACTGTAAAAATTGCATAGCATCTGGAACTGTGGTTTGAAAAGGGTAATCATTTATGGTGGTTAACGAGACTGTCCAAATGGTGGGTAAAAGATTGATTGACATAATGACTAAAAGTTCTTGCATTGTCTCAAGATGCTTACTGAATAACTGAAAGTAAGATTTTGGTTAAGAAGTTAAGAGTTAGTAATGAATGATATTAAGCAGTCAGTTTGTATAAGAGCAAAACGTTCATGAATGGAACAAAGATGAAGTTCTGTTTTGGCTTTCGTATTTAGAATAAGATTTTGAATAGATGAGTGGCAAGATGGCAGAATGTGAAGACCATGCAGATACTTAGATTAGGACCAGACATGATAGTGGAGAAGGGAGTAGAAAGGGTGACTGAAGAAAGCCTACCTTTTCTTAAAGACCTGGATTTCTCATACAATTTAAATGAATGAACAACATGACAAATTTAGTGCTGATAAGTACAAAATAATGCATATAGAATAATGAGTTCAATAATTCACATTTTTCTCTATAAACTTTCAAACTAGCATTTTGAAATGAAACTGGTTGGTAATGTCAGTGGTTTACTGAAGACAGCTGTTGGATGTGTGATTACTGTCTAAAAAGTTGGAAGGCATCAGAAGGAATAGCTGATGAATAATACAAAGAATATTTTAGTTTCTATATAAAGTCAGTTGTGTGGCTTTGTCTGATACGGTAGTGGACACCGTCTCAAAAAGGATATTGTGAACCTAGAGGAACTAATACAGGAAGTAGTCACGATATTCCATGATAATACCACTTGAGGTACTCCCCAAGGGTGTGGTGTCATGGTTGGCTTAAGCCAACCCAAGCCTGTTGTTTTGCTGAAAAGGATGTGTTTTTCCCACTTCTGGGAGTGCATTTTTGCTTTGCCTCTTTTGTAGCTTTTACTGGCCATGCTTGCTTCTTTATCTGTTATGAGGATTTTTAGGTCACTTGTTTCATCTATTGAGTTTTCAGAAATAAATGCTAGAAATATTGATATAAAATTCCTTCATTGTTACTGTACATCTAAAGGACTTGGCCTGAAGATCAGTCATGAAAAAATAAAATTAATGTAATCTTTAGACAATTATATGTAATTATAGCTTATATAATTATGTAAGGCTTTTTTTTGTTCTGATATACGTGTGTGTATACATATATACACACAGTCACACACACAAGAATGTGTATGTCTAGCTCTAGTGCCAAAACAGATTTTTATCTTAAACTAGATAACAATCTTCTAACTTACTCAATAGGTTGATAAACCAAGAGGGTTTGCAAGGGGTCTTGATCCTGAGCGGATAATTGGGGCTACGGATAGCAGTGGAGAGCTTATGTTCCTCATGAAATGGTAAGTCTTGCATGCACAGTTCTTGTCCATATTAAGGGAGGGCAGGCAGTTGCACTTAGGCTAATGAGCCAACTTCATTTCAGGAGTAAGGCAGCTGGTGATCTCCTTATTAACCTTGTATTCTTAGAAAAAGAAAGCTTGTATAGTCAGTATTTATTCCCTCTTCCTTCCAAAACCAAAATAACGTTAACTTCTATTGGTTCAGTTTTACAGAAGTAGAAATTTGAAAGGTAAATTCTGATAACATATGGAAAAATTGGCGTTTGTATGGAAAAGCTGGATCTCAGTAGTGTTCTTGCTGAGGGAACGTCAGGCAGAACTCCAGCTTAATGTGTTTCAATAAGCAGAAGCCAGCTGCTGGATAGCCAGTCTTTTAACCAACTGTAGTGCCAGCTGTTCTGCATGCAACAAAGTGGATAGAGAATTGGAACGAACTAGTGGAGGAGGCTGAGGTTGAGATGAAGAACAAACAATATGAAGGCTGAGGGAGTTGGGGTTTTTCAGCATGGACAAGAGAAGGCTCCAAGGAGACCTTACAGCAGCCTCCCAGTACTTAAAGGGCACTTACAGGAAGATGGGGAGGAACTCTTTATGAGGGAATGTAGCAATAGGACAAGGGGAAAACACTTTTAAACTGACAGAGGGTAGATTTAGATTAGATATTAGGAAGAAACTCTTTACTGTGAGGGTGGTGAGACACTGGAACAGGTTGCCCAGAGAAGCTGTGGATGCCCCATCCATGGAAGTGTTCAAGGCCAGGCTGAATGGGGCTTTGAGCAGCCTGGTCTAGTGGGAGGTGTCCCTGTCCATGGCGGGGGGGTTGGAAGAAGGTGATCTTTAAGGTCCCTTCCAACCCGAACCATTCTATGATTCTATGAAGAAGAGGTTTATTGTTACGGGCTAGTCAGAGGGGAGAGTGATGGGGCGAGTTTGCATTGTTGGGAGGTTAGGAGGAGACCAGCTTCATTAGCTATGTTGTTGATGGAAGACTTCTTGTGTCTCTTCAGTAAACAAGTAGGATAAAATTCATTCTTTTTTCCAGTGTTAAGAATACAAGAGATTGAATTAACATTTGCTGGGGGTCAGATTTCTTATAGTGGTGGGATGAGAGGAATGATAGCTTTACACAGCCTTTGAGAAGGGTATAATTTTCTGAATGGTGTCAAACTGGGTGCTCTCCAGAGAAATGATTTGTCATGTGATGTGCCTGGACTGCTGGAGATTAGTGCTGTGGAAGATCTGTCTCTCTTCTGCCTTTTCAAATTCTCTATAAATTTTATGTGAGACTTAGAAGAGTTGCAAAATACAAATCATGACTGTCTGCATTTCTGTAGTGATAATTGACAAAATCACATACAAAGGAAAAGTACGGAAGTTTTTTTTGTTTAGTCACAGTTGGTTAGTTTTTTGTAATTGATTGTAGGCAACAAACATAAATATTAATATGTATGCACAAAACTGAGTTGGAAAGGCAGCATACACTCCAAAATGGAATCTGAAGCATGTCAGACTGGAAATTTTGGGGTTTTTTTATTACCCCAAGACAGCCTCAAGAATAACAGTATGAAATACAGCAAGTTACTTGCATAAACAGTAAATATAATTTGGATGTAAATACCACCTCTTAAGACTAATGCTATTGATTTTTAAAAGTCTCACTTCGAAGTTTTGATTATGCCTTAAAAGACAAAATTAGGACTTTTAAACTTCTTTCATTACATACTACAATAAGTAACTGTATAAATGGTTCCCTTTGAATTGCATTTTCCTTTCAAACAGGAAAATACAGCTATGAAACCTTGCACGGAAATTCTTGGTAGCTGTAGCAAAAGGTATACTGAAAACTGATTCGTAGCGGACATTCTTTTCAGAATTTATGACCTTTCGAGAGCTGCTAAATTCACTGAATTAATGATTATGCATTTTTCTTAAATCCCACTCTCTTCTACATCAGGAAGGACTCTGATGAGGCAGATCTCGTGCTGGCCAAAGAAGCTAACGTGAAGTGTCCTCAGATCGTAATCGCTTTTTATGAAGAGCGACTAACTTGGCATTCGTGCCCAGAAGATGAAGCACAATAATTGTTTGCATTGCTTTTTTATATATATGAATATTAAAACCTGAAATTTGATTTATTAGCAATGTGAGAAGCATACATTCTAACAAGAAGTCAAATTTGATATTTTTTTGAAGTAGTATGTTTTGCATCAACAGCAAGTAAAGGAAAGCTTTCCGCAACTTGTTTCATTTATCACAAGAGAGCATTTGATACTACTTCCTCCATAGTAGGTAAAAGCTTTTCTAAAACATTCATAAACTTCCATAGTTATTACAGAATCATACTGAATGTCTAAACAAACTCACAGATGTTTTGTAGTCTTCTATACTCTTGATGTGCATGTATCTTCTTTCCCCAAACCTAGCTCTTTCAAGCTGTAGAATCATTCTTTTTAGTATTTGGGATCACTTGGTCACAAGAAGACCGGGTGAAAACTAACTTTGTAGTAATTTGAATGTTATCAGACTGTATATTGTTTACTTTATTGTAAATACTGGTGAACAGTGGTCAATAAAATAGTTTTATATTCTTCCTTTATACTGATAGGCTGTGACTCTTTTGAAGTGGTATGATATTTCTGAACTTTTGATATGTTAAGCTCTCAATTCGTAATATATTTAACTGTAAGTTGGTTTTTTGGGGTAGATTGATGAGTTAATATTACCCCATTGCTACTCTGTAATCCCAATACTAGACAAATACCAGGCTCTGATTCTTTGTATTTTTTCGGTAAACAACACCTGAGGCACGGTTTTGCTCAGTCAGGAAGGGCCAGTGAAATTAATGGGCTTTGGGTACTTGTTTAAGTCACAGATAGCGACCATGCTGCCTAGGTATGGCTGCTGGTCACAAGGCCAAGTGACCTTGGGGTATACTAGGGTATACTAGGAAATATTTGATGTGTCGACCGTATCAGCCTTTGCTTTCATTTCAGGTCTTAATAGAAGGCTATAGCGTTACTAGCAGTTAGGATGGAATTACTCTGCAGGCAATGGCCTGAAGAATACTCACATAGTTCTGCCTTTGAAGGGGAATATTTTAATGAAGATACTTCAGTCATCTACTTTAAACAAAAGACTTTGTTTCTATTTCAGATTTAATTTTAAAATGAGTCTTCTACTCAGCTGCTTGGAGAATGCCTTCAGAAGGGCAGAAGGAAGGGGTGGGGAACTCGGGAGGAGCAAAGTTGCCTTTTTCCCTTCTTCAGTTGCCATTCCTCTTTTCCCTTGCTTTCATCTACGCACCTTCTTTTTTGATGACCGTGGTATGGTTTGCCTTGAGCTGTGCCTCTCTCCACATGTCAATGGCCAAGCTTGTTTCAGAATTCCCCTTAATTTAAAATTTTTGACTAAAAAGAAGAATCCTGTAATATGCCACTGTCAGAGTCCTAGGTGAGACAGTTAAGATTGCCCAGCTATGTTTTCTTAGAAGGTTAAAAAAAGACGGGTGTTCCTGGAAACTCATATGGTGTGCTGAGGAGCACAGGAAGGAATTCAGCCTGTGCTTGATGTTTTTTAGATACTGTTTCACAAATCATTACTATAACTATTTTTCCTCACATAGTTTTGAAAGCCATTTACATTGTGATTCAGAACTTGTCATTGTAAAACAATTATTGCTAAACACTGGGATGGCTAAACTGATGCTAAATTACCTTTTTATGTGTAACCGCTTTGTCTTAGCAAGATTTTTGATTATTGGGTTTGGGCAGAATTCAGTCACCATCTATTTGTGGCTGTAGGAAAAATCTGCTATCCCTGTTGGTGTGGGCGTTTCCTTGCACCAGGTAATGATAATTTCAGAGTTTAGCTAACTTCTTTTTCCTGTTCTCAGACAAATTACCCCAAATTTGTCATATGTGTAAATCTTCTACAGAGTTCGTGGCTTAGTTCTTTGGGGCCTATAGTAGGAATATTTATACACCTATAGGATTCTGAAATCCTTGCTTTTTTTTTTTTTTTTTTACCTGGTAGCTTGAGAAATACACAGGCTAAACAAGAATTCCAAAGCAGCATGTGTTCTCCTGCTTGCTTCTTCAGTATGGAGTGCTTTTCAAAGAGTCTTAAAACTTATTCTACAGTTTACGTTCTATTGTCTGAAACTTTGCGGTTTCTATACTTTGTTTGAAGTGTGGATATCCAGTTTATATGAAGTTGCTGATTTGAAGCGATACAGTTTAAACAGTTGATTTAAATTATAAGTATTGTAAGTGGTAGATGTAGAGATTTTTGTTGAAAGGTTGATTCTCCTCAATTTGTAACCCTTAAAATTTGCAACTAGATACAGCTTTTACATTGTAGTTGGTTCTTCCTTCTGACTATCCATAAAAATGCACTGTATTCACATTGAAATAACTTTACAGCTTGTTAGACAATTATTTAGCTTTCTAATTTTTTACATTATGACAGTAGAAATGCTGACTGGTATTTGTTTCCTTTTTTTTTTTCCCCCTCCTCCCTTTGTGTCAGACTGCATTTTGATAGTAATGAAATGCAACACCTTAAAGTTACAAGTTATGTAAAATGATGCTGAATGTGCTGCATACATATGCAAAAAGTTAACAAATGTTATTAATTTAAAATTAACTGATTAAATAAATGAGATATCTTCTGTAGTTAGTGAGTTGTGCTCAGGTTTCTGGTCATTGTCCTTTCTTATATCCAAGCAAATAGGTTCCAGGCTGTCATTTCAGGATCACTCTGTGTTGATGCTGCTCTCCTCAAAAAAACAAACAAACAAAAAACCCAACCAAAACAGAAGCCAAAAACCCAGTTGTGCTTGCTCCAATACTACTCCTCACCCCAGCTGAAGAAAATAATCTTGAGTTAAACCTAACCAGGTAGTGCCAGGTTATGCAAAATTCAAATCATGATTAGTAATGGCATCATTCTCTCACAGCCTGAGTCTTAATTCTTTGCTAGGAAAGACTAAAACTCCTAATTTGTTCATTAGTATTCAATGAATTGCAAATTAATTAAAGAGCAATTGCCGTTAAATGGTATAAAACAAGTATTCTCACTACCTGAAAAAAAGGCTATCAGCATTGCGAGTGAATTTTATCAGTTCAGCACAAAGGGATTCTACATGCTTTGTGGTAATTCTAGATTTATGGTCTGGTTCTCTTTACGAAGAACTGCTTGACAGTTTCTTAACAATTGGTTATAGTACATTCAGGACTCAACATAAGTTGCCATCATTTCAAATGTAACCAGAAGTACATTTTTCCTTTAATTGCAAATTATTATTTATCTTATTTACTCACCTGAATTAGGGTCTTGAGCTAGACAAGATTGTCCTCCTTTCCTGTTCCAGGAGCTTCCTCCACCATCCTCAGTGTTTTCCTTACTGTTGGTGTCCTCTTTCTGTTTGGAATTTCTTCTCAAAATGCCGCCTTTTATTCAACTTCTGAATTTAGCTGCTTATGTTAAGTCACATCTACTCTGTTGACAGAGGCCTCTAAACTTGGACTAGCAGCCAAGCTGGATGCCCCCAGATTTGTTTCTGAGGTGCCTCCCCCAAAATGAAAAGTCTTTCTGCACAAAATTCCTGCACCTTACAAGGGGAAGTGCAATACCGTGGAAATAATGCCTGTGTGGTTCCTGGACCAAAACGTTGCAGGGTCAAACAGAGACACATTTTTCCCTGCAGATTTGTGAAGCTGTGTCTCCACTAGGTCAAGGAGTTGTGCTTTTTTTTGCAGAGTGAATATGACAGGTACCTGTTGTGGGGTTTATCTGTCTGGGATGTACCCTCTTCATCAGCAGTTTCCTCCTGATGGTGTTTTGCTGTTCTCCCAGCCTTTAGTTGTGACAACACTTGAGAGGGTGTGCAAGTGTTTGGTAGTACCTTCATCTCAGCAGGACCTCAAAAGATCTGCAGAAGCTTTGAGCTTTGCTCCTCCACCTTTTTGTTGGGACAATTCCAGCTGTCGGCTTGGGTAACATCAGATCCTTTTGAAGTTCAGATGGAAAACTGTCTCCCAAAATCCCTTTCAGGGATGCCTATGCAAGTACTCTGGGCTCTCATTTCAAACAGATAGATGGTTTAAGCTAAAAAAAAAAAAAGAAAATTACGCCAAGCAAAATTGAAGCACTTGTCCCAGAGAAAGAGCCTGCAATTGATCCAACCCCGTGCAAGCAGGAACAGGGCTTTTCTTCCTTGCAAAGTGCTGTGGGCTGTATTAACATGGGGAGAGAATTGCATATGATTCCCAGGGCTCTAGGAGGCACCTGCCAGATGGCAGCTCATTTTCTTATGTCTAAAGGTGATGGCATGGTGTTTGAGAATGCAATAACCTTTTGTAACGGATTTCCTTTCAAGATAATGGTTTTAGTAACTGCTCAAGTACTCCCATTCATTGCAGCGTCTGCAAAATTATTTCAATCCGTTGAAAAGATAGCCCTTCCGCATATGGTATTGCATGGCAGGGTTTTGTTTCTTTCCTTGGTTGAATGGGCAAATCCCTCAGATTTGCTTGACCAGCAGAGGCATCGTTGGCTTCTCCATCCGATTCCTTCTCAAAAATGGTTTTCTTATTCAGGTGCGCTGCTCTGCACAGAGTTCCCATTTGAAATCTCCATGTATTTTTGCTTCCAAATCTTTGTCAAAAAACACTGGGACTTGCTGCGTGACTTTTTAAATACAGGGTAAAATATCAGGAAATTCTGTCTTTGTAAAAAAAAAAGGCATGTGAAAGAAACTTAGAACCACAGAATCAAGGAGTCATATACGTTGGAAAAGACCTTTAAGATCATTGAGTCCAACTGGAAACCTAGCACTGCTGAGTCCACCACTAAACCATGTCCCTAAGCACCACATCTACATGTCTTTTAAATACTTCCAGGGATGGGCACTCAACCACTTCCCTGGGCAGCCCGTGCCAATGCTTGATAACCCTTTCTGACAAGAATCTTTTCCTAGAATCCAAATGAAACCTCTCCAGCTGCAACTCAAGGCTGTTTCCTCTTCTCCTAACGCCTCTAACCTGGGAGAAGAGACCAAGCCCCACGTCGCTACAACCTCCTTTCAGGTAGTTGTAGAGAGTGACAAGGTCTCCCCTCGGCCTCCTTGTCTCCAGGCTAAACCACCCCAGTTCCCTCAGCTGCTCCTCACAGGACTTGTTCTCTAGACCCTTCACCAGCTTTATTGCTCTTCTCTGGACACGCTCCAGCACCTCAATGTCTTTCTTGTAGTGAGGAGCCCAAAACTGAACACAGTACTTGAGGTGAGGCCCCACCAGTGCTGAGTACAAGGAGATAAGCACTTCCCAAGTCCTGCTGGCCACACTACTTATGATACAAGCCAGAATGCTGTTGGCCACCTGGGCACACTGCTGGCTTCTATTCAGACAGATCTCCTTTCCTTGCATTAACCCAGGAGATACATATAGCTATAGAGATACAGAGTTGTAGAGATGATGAGATAGAGATGTAAATATAGAAGGATAGGTAGCGGTAGAAATAGACAATATGAATAGGTAGATACAGCTACAGCTACAGCTACAGTCAGAGATGTAGATAGATCTGTGTATGGGTGTGGTTGTGTGTGTGCGTGTGTGTTACTTTTTCATGACTTTCCTCCGAGGGATGCTGGACAGAGGGATGGTAGGAGTTTTTACAGTCTGAAGGACGACTTTGCTGGTACTTCTCATGATCTTTATTGTTGAGTATCAGCTAGCCTGCTGCTCATGAAGGCTTTCCTCCGAGGGATGCTGGACAGAGGGATGGTGGGCGGGGCGCCCTGTCACCCCCATGTCACAGTGCCACCACCCGGCAACACAGAGGTCACAATGTCCCCGGGGCAGGATAAAAGGGGCGTCCTCCTGTGTCCTGCTGCCAGCCTGCCCAGCTTTGCCACCGGGACAGAGCTGGCCTGGGGACAGCCCAGAGACACCCAGGAGATGAGACATCCCCAGGAGCTGAGGAGAAACACCAACCTCTGGAGGTGCCTGAGGCTTTCAGGTTCTTTCAGCTGGATAGCGGTGGCAGGACCGAGGGAATGCATTTTTGGCACCTGAGGAGCACTGCAGAGCTCGCCGGCCTCATCCCTTGCGGAGCCAGGGGCAGCAGCTGTAAGTAATGGGATGCACAGATGTCCCAGCACCCTTCCCTAGCGCTTTGGAGCTCCCACTAGCGTCCTGCCAGACTCGGGAAGGATTCTTACCCCCAAGGCTGACGAGCCTGGGGGCATTTTGCTACTCTTGCAAGGCCCTGAGATGGCTCCAGGTTGAGGGAGGAAAGGGGATGGGCAGCGCTCGTGTCTTCTGGGAGGCGTGACCAGGCTGCGGGACGAGGAGGTGGGTCTTGCTCACATGCTCAGGGAATAGCCGATCGCCAGCTCTGGGGTCAGGAAGGAATTTTCCCCCCCGGGGCAGATCGGCAGTGGTGCCTGGGGGGTTTTTGCCTTCCTCTGCAGCACTGAGCATGACCCCTCGGTCAGGGCTCCTCTGGCCCATTTGGGCTCGGTTCCAGCCTGCTGCTCACGCACCACGGAGACGGCCCCTCGTGCCCTGCAGCTGGGGGGAGGAAGGCTTTTTTTTCCCCAGGCTGGGCTAGCAAATGTCTCTGGGGTTTTTTTGCCTTCCTCTGCAGCACTGAGCACGGTCCCTTGCCAGGGCTCCTTTGGGCCATTTTGGCAAGGTGCCTGCTCCTCATGCTCCACGCAGGTGGCCCCTGTGCCCCGCATGCTGGGGGGAGGAAGCTTTCTGGACTCCCAGCGGGGGCCCCGAGGGCGGCCCCCGGGGGTTGCTTCTTGTCCTCTGTAGCATTGGGCACAGCCCCTTGTCAGGGCTCCTCTCGGCCAAATACTTTGGCCAGGTTCGTGCCTGCTGCTCTTGCACCACCAAGGCACCGCTCCTGCCCTGGCGCTCTCTGCCTCTTCCCCACGGCAAGTTTGTCGCGGGATTGAGCTCTGCTCTTCCTTGGCTCCATTTCCCCAGGCCTTCTGGCTCGTGCCAAAGGGCTCCAGGCCTCCTGCACCATCAGGAGCTGCCACGTCCCAGCTCTCCCTGCACGCAATACAAGGGCTGGGCAGGCACCAGGGCACTTTTCATGCACTGCTGGCCAGGAACCGCAGCGGAGGAATTTTTTGAAGCCATCAGTAGGTGTAATATTTTCAAAAATGCCCCACGGTACCACACACCTCCTCTTCTCCTTCTCCTTCTGTGTGTGATCCGTACCGATGGTCATTCTTCAACTTGTGGCTCTTGAGGACACGGGGGCTGCTTGGCCCGTGTTCCCGCTGCTGCGTTCTGTAGCTCCGTGGCTTGGCTTTGCCAGAGTGAAAGGGCTGTTTTTTCAAGCTAAACGGACAAATGCACCAGCCCGCTCCTGGCTACGCGTGCGCATGGTGTTAATGCTTGCAAGCATGGGCTCTGAAACAGAAAGAAAAGGAAATAAAATAGAAGGAAAGAAAGTAAAAGAAAAAAGAAAAGGAAAAGAAAGGAAAGGAGTAGAAAAGAAAGGAGAAGAAAGGAAAAGAAAAAGGAAGAGGAGAGGAGAGGAGAGGAGAGGAGAGGAGAGGAGAGGAGAGGAGAGGAGAGGAGAGGAGAGGAGAGGAGAGGAGAGGAGAGGAGAGGAGAGGAGAGGAGAGGAGAGGAGAGGAGAAAGGGGAAAAGAAATCAAAAGCAAATAAACCAAAATCAAATCAAATTCTGTTTCCAGGTGTATTCTTTCTGATTTGTGTCCTTGAGAGTGGTTTTGGAGCTGAAAATCCCCTGGTATTTCAAGCAAATAACAGTCTCATTACTATTTGACTCACCTTGAGTGCCAGAAACTAAGATAAGATAAGATAAGATAAGATGGAATGGAATGGAATGGCATGGAATGGAATGGCATGGAATGGAATGGAATGGAATGGAATGGAATGGAATGGAATGGAATGGAATGGAATGGAATGGAATGGAACGGAACAGAATAGAAGTGAAGTGAGGTGAAGCGAAGTGAAGTGAAGTAGTTGAGTGGGAAGGGACCTCCAACGATCATCTAGTTAAAGCATGTTGTTAAGGGCATTGTCCAAATGCCTCCTGAACACTGGCAGGCTCGGGGCATCCACCACCTCTCGAGGAAGCCTGTTCCAGTGTTTGAGCACCCTCACGCTGAAGAAATGTTTCCTCATGGCAAGGCCAAACTTCCCCTGATGGAGCTTTGAGCCTTTCCCACACGTCCCATCTCTGAATCCCAGGCAGAAGAGATCAGCAGCTCCCTCTCCACTTCCCCTCCTCGGGAAGCTGTGGAGAGCAATGGGGTCGCCCCTCAGCTTCCTTCTCTCCAAACCAGACGAACACAGTGTCCTCAGCTGCCCTCAGAGGACATGCCTTCCAGCCCTTGCACCAGCATTGCTGCCCTCCTCTGGAGGCATTCGAGGACCTTCACAGCCGCCTTAAATGGCGGGGCCCAGAACTGCACACAGTGCTCAAGGTGAGGCCGCACCAACGCTGAATACAGCGGGACAAGCCCCTCTTTTGACCGGCTGCTGACGCTGTGTTTGATGCACCCCAGGATGGGGTTTGCCCTCTTGGCTGCCAGGGCTCGCTGCTGACTCCTATGGAGCCTGCTGTCCCCCAGCACCCTGCGGAATAATGACTACGTTGGCCAAGAATACAAAAGTACAGCATTGTTCCCACATTAAGGAAAGTCATAAAGTCCAGAGGCTTCTGAGGTAGAATACAGCCGCCGCTGGCACACGAAGAACGCAACATCTGCGATTCCCTGTACAAGGTTGTTTGCAAAACTACACGAGGGATGGAATGGAACGCGACTGTTGCGTGGCCTTCCCTTGTGACGAATAGCAGATATGGGAACGAGATGGTACTACGGAACAGATAAGCGGCCTACTCGCTACCCGAGCCAACATTTCATCCAATGTTGATGAAATGCTGTCCTTTGTGAGAACTTTGCTCATTACAATGTACCAAAACACCCCTCCATCCCGGAGGCTTCCCATCCCCAAGGTGCGACCACTCCCCCTTGAGTACCCCAATCATCATAAAAGCATTAATGACTAAAGTCACTCCAACTCCACTTTGAAGACATAAAATTAGTATAAAAAGAGCCCCAGAGAGGGGGGATATCGGGGAAGACACCGTGGCGAACAAGTCGGGAGAGCTCCATCCCTGACTTCCGGGACCAGTCGACGGGCTGAGCCTTTCCTCCCCCTGCCATAGGGACGCCTTTAATGGTAAGACTTAGCTCCGGGGGTGTTACAGGCTGTGAAGACAGGTCTTTCTGTAAAGAGGCTGTTGGTACAGGGCTGACATTGGGGCCCATGAATGGACATGCCAGCCAGCACCAAAGGACACTGGTCCTTCGCCTGGCAGAGCACAACTCGTCAGTACTGCCCTTTACCGCGCACGCCGTGTGTTGCTTTAACACAGAGGTTTCAATCCATCGCCTCCTTTCCCCCATGTCCCGGCTCTTCTCCCAGCTGGGGAGGTCACTATCGCGTGATCCTTTCCTTCTAGGGCCCACCCTTCCCTTTGGGTAACAGCTCAGGACACTACGTGAATCAGCAACAAGTTGTCCCTTCCTCGCTTCTCCCGTTTCCCGCCTTTGCTTAGGAACAGCGCTCGCAATAGCGCTGCTGCTGCAGTTCCCTGCCTTCTCCTTGTCTCCCTTTGCCGTGGCCACAGCTCAGGTGTTTTGAACTGGTGTCCTCATCACATGCCCTCCATTGGACTTGCCACTACTGCTGTGACGTGATTTGCATTAACCCAGGAGATACATATAGCTATAGAGATACAGAGATGTAGAGATGATGAGATAGAGATGTAAATATAGAAGGATAGGTAGCGGTAGAAATAGACAATATGAATAGGTAGATACAGCTACAGCTACAGTCAGAGATGTAGATAGATCTGTGTATGGGTGTGGTTGTGTGTGTGCGTGTGTGTTACTTTTTCATGACTTTCCTCCGAGGGATGCTGGACAGAGGGATGGTAGGAGTTTTTACAGTCTGAAGGACGACTTTGCTGGTACTTCTCATGATCTTTATTGTTGAGTATCAGCTAGCCTGCTGCTCATGAAGGCTTTCCTCCGAGGGATGCTGGACAGAGGGATGGTGGGCGGGGCGCCCTGTCACCCCCATGTCACAATGCCACCACCCGGCAACACAGAGGTCACAATGTCCCCGGGGCAGGATAAAAGGGGCGTCCTCCTGTGTCCTGCTGCCAGCCTGCCCAGCTTTGCCACCAGGACAGAGCTGGCCTGGGGACAGCCCAAAGACACCCAGGAGATGAGACATCCCCAGGAGCTGAGGAGAAACACCAACCTCTGGAGGTGCCCGAGGCTTTCAGGTTCTTTCAGCTGGATAGCGGTGGCAGGACCGAGGGAATGCATTTTTGGCACTTGAGGAGCACTGCAGAGCTCGCCGGCCTCATCCCTTGCGGAGCCAGGGGCAGCAGCTGTAAGTAATGGGATGCACAGATGTCCCAGCACCCTTCCCTAGCGCTTTGGAGCTCCCACTAGCGTCCTGCCAGACTCGGGAAGGATTCTTACCCCCAAGGCTGACGAGCCTGGGGGCATTTTGCTACTCTTGCAAGGCCCTGAGATGGCTCCAGGTTGAGGGAGGAAAGGGGATGGGCAGCGCTCGTGTCTTCTGGGAGGCGTGACCAGGCTGCGGGACGAGGAGGTGGGTCTTGCTCACATGCTCAGGGAATAGCCGATCGCCAGCTCTGGGGTCAGGAAGGAATTTTCCCCCCCGGGGCAGATTGGCAGTGGTGCCTGGGGGTTTTTTGCCTTCCTCTGCAGCACTGAGCATGACCCCTCGGTCAGGGCTCCTCTGGCCCATTTGGGCTCGGTTCCAGCCTGCTGCTCACGCACCACGGAGACGGCCCCTCGTGCCCTGCAGCTGGGGGGAGGAAGGCTTTTTTTTCCCCAGGCTGGGCTAGCAAATGTCTCTGGGGTTTTTTTGCCTTCCTCTGCAGCACTGAGCACGGCCCCTTGCCAGGGCTCCTTTGGGCCATTTTGTCAAGGTGCCTGCTCCTCATGCTCCACGCAGGTGGCCCCTGTGCCCCGCATGCTGGGGGGAGGAAGCTTTCTGGACTCCCAGCGGGGGCCCCGAGGGCGGCCCCCGGGGGTTGCTTCTTGTCCTCTGTAGCATTGGGCACAGCCCCTTGTCAGGGCTCCTCTCGGCCAAATACTTTGGCCAGGTTCGTGCCTGCTGCTCTTGCACCACCAAGGCACCGCTCCTGCCCTGGCGCTCTCTGCCTCTTCCCCACGGCAAGTTTGTCGCGGGATTGAGCTCTGCTCTTCCTTGGCTCCATTTCCCCAGGCCTTCTGGCTCGTGCCAAAGGGCTCCAGGCCTCCTGCACCATCAGGAGCTGCCACGTCCCAGCTCTCCCTGCACGCAACACAAGGGCTGGGCAGGCACCAGGGCACTTTTCATGCACTGCCGGCCAGGAACCGCAGCGGAGGAATTTTTTGAAGCCGTCAGTAGGTGTAATATTTTCAAAAATGCCCCACGGTACCACACACCTCCTCTTCTCCTTCTCCTTCTGTGTGTGATCCGTACCGATGGTCATTCTTCAACTTGTGGCTCTTGAGGACACAGGGGCTGCTTGGCCCGTGTTCCCGCTGCTGCGTTCTGTAGCTCCGTGGCTTGGCTTTGCCAGAGTGAAAGGGCTGTTTTTTCAAGCTAAACGGACAAATGCACCAGCCCGCTCCTGGCTACGCATGCGCATGGTGTTAATGCTTGCAAGCATGGGCTCTGAAACAGAAAGAAAAGGAAATAAAATAGAAGGAAAGAAAGTAAAAGAAAAAAGAAAAGGAAAAGAAAGGAAAGGAGTAGAAAAGAAAGGAGAAGAAAGGAAAAGAAAAAGGAAGAGAAGAGAAGAGGAGAGGAGAGGAGAGGAGAGGAGAGGAGAGGAGAAGAGAGGAGAGGAGAGGAGAGGAGAGGAGAGGAGAGGAGAGGAGAGGAGAGGAGAAAGGGGAAAAGAAATCAAAAGCAAATAAACCAAAATCAAATCAAATTCTGTTTCCAGGTGTATTCTTTCTGATTTGTGTCCTTGAGAGTGGTTTTGGAGCTGAAAATCCCCTGGTATTTCAAGCAAATAACAGTCTCATTACTATTTGACTCACCTTGAGTGCCAGAAACTAAGATAAGATAAGATGGAATGGAATGGAACGGAACGGAATAGAAGTGAAGTGAGGTGAAGCGAAGTGAAGTGAAGTAGTTGAGTGGGAAGGGACCTCCAACGATCATCTAGTTAAAGCATGTTGTTAAGGGCATTGTCCAAATGCCTCCTGAACACTGGCAGGCTCGGGGCATCCACCACCTCTCGAGGAAGCCTGTTCCAGTGTTTGAGCACCCTCACGCTGAAGAAATGTTTCCTCATGGCAAGGCCAAACCTCCCCTGATGGAGCTTTGAGCCTTTCCCACACATCCCATCTCTGAATCCCAGGCAGAAGGGATCAGCAGCTCCCTCTCCACTTCCCCTCCTCGGGAAGCTGTGGAGAGCAATGGGGTCGCCCCTCAGCTTCCTTCTCTCCAAAGCAGACGAACACAGTGTCCTCAGCTGCCCTCAGAGGACATGCCTTCCAGCCCTTGCACCAGCATTGCTGCCCTCCTCTGGAGGCATTCGAGGACCTTCACAGCCGCCTTAAATGGCGGGGCCCAGAACTGCACACAGTGCTCAAGGTGAGGCCGCACCAACGCTGAATACAGCGGGACAAGCCCCTCTTTTGACCGGCTGCTGACGCTGTGTTTGATGCACCCCAGGATGGGGTTTGCCCTCTTGGCTGCCAGGGCTCGCTGCTGACTCCTATGGAGCCTGCTGTCCCCCAGCACCCTGCGGAATAATGACTACGTTGGCCAAGAATACAAAAGTACAGCGTTGTTCCTACATTAAGGAAAGTCATAAAGTCCAGAGGCTTCTGAGGTAGAATACAGCCGCCGCTGGCACACGAAGAATGCAACATCTGCGATTCCCTGTACAAGGTTGTTTGCAAAACTACATGAGAGATGGAACGGAACGCGACTGTTGCGTGGCCTTCCCTTGTGACGAATAGCAGATATGGGAACGAGATGGTACTATGGAACAGATAAGCGGCCTACTCGCTACCCGAGCCAACATTTCGTCCAATGTTGATGAAATGCTGTCCTTTGTGAGAACTTTGCTCATTACAATGTACCAAAACACCCCTCCATCCCGGAGGCTTCCCGTCCCCAAGGTGCGACCACTCCCCCTTGAGTACCCCAATCATCATAAAAGCATTAATGACTAAAGTCACTCCAACTCCACTTTGAAGACATAAAATTAGTATAAAAAGAGCCCCAGAGAGGGGGGATATCGGGGAAGACACCGTGGTGAACAAGTCGGGAGAGCTCCATCCCTGACTTCCGGGACCAGTCGACAGGCTGAGCCTTTCTTCCCCCTGCCATAGGGACGCCTTTAATGGTAGGACTCAGATTACACCGAGTGTTTCCTCGGGGAACTTAGAAATTTCTCTAGAGAATCTCTATCCTACATTTATAGCCAGGCTCTACTGTTTATAACTTTGTCGCCCGTTTTGGATCCTTAACAATATCTCTATTTGCACGTGCTTGGCAGACAGTGGATTTATCACCGGCAATCCTAAGAACCTGTATATCTGTTGTTTAAATAAACTGCAGTGTTTAAGTAGCTAGTCCTTTCGGTTTCTCACTGAACGCGACCAAAGACTCGAGAGTGGCCGTGCTAGTTCAGGAGCACAACTAGACTGAAGGTGCAGTCCACTATTAGCGTATCCAAATCGTAATAGTTTAATACATATCAAACGCGACTGGACTGCTAGTGCTGAATTGGGCATCACTCCGAACTTAAACCTAGCCGCACCTAGCCTCCCGCCTCGCTGAGGAGTGTTAGAACGCAAGGGGCTTGATCTTCTGCCAAAACCGCTTTGCCCCTTTTCACGCAACACACCCCCAGAGCCCTTTCTGCAGGGCTGCTCACTCACTGGGCGGGTGACCTCAGCACAGTAGGATACCATCGTTTGAAACGATTGACCTGAAACCAAAAAGCTCAGCAGATCAGCAGTAAGACTTAATCTTTCAGAAAAGTACGTTGCTGAAATCATAGTTCCATCAAGGAAGCCCCAATGCGTAAGTAAAAAATATATGCTGAGCCTTTAAAGTCCATACTCCAATTGTCGCACTGAGCCATACATCCTGTTAAGGCAGTGAAATCAGAAATTTGAGGGAGAAACAGGATCTCACCTTCTTGTCACAGACGTTCTGCAATTGTTGCAGGAGCATCACTGGCTTGCACTGAGCAGCGTTTCTGGTTCTTCTGCGTGATTCCACCTGTTGTATCTCATTCATCTAAAGTTTTGGATGCTGTTGCTGAACATTTCTTGATTTTGATGAGTGGATGGTTGATTTCCTAGGAAACGCATCTTTCTGAATTCAGGGTTTTGTGTTCGGCAACCATCCCGTTGCTCTAACCCTAATATAAAATCCAACAAAGAACTAGGTCAGTGCAACGATACAGATGAGGAAATTTATGGAAAAAGGTTCTACAAAAATACACCCGAGGTGTATGTAAACGTAAATAAAGCGGCTTTCTTCCTCAAGAAACCTGGAATTACAAATTCTGATTTTCAATACACTTCTCAGTGATGTCTGTCCTAGTAGACTCAGCTGCAAATTTCCCAGTATTCTCTAACTAATGCTGGAAAGTCAGTGTTCTTCTCTTCGCTTAATGACAAAAGTTAGTTTAAACGAGATAACTACAGTTAAATCCAAATAAACCAGAGGAAAATACTGAGAAATACATAATTGCAGTTCTCAACTACAGGCACCGCTAACACTTACTACTACAATATTGATTTGTATTGTCTTTTGCTGTCCCACGGGCAAGAAGTGTTTCTCCTTAGTGTGCACAGGCTACGGTCAGCAAGCGAAAAATAGATCTCATTTTTGTGGATGAGCCATTGAAAAAGAAGCCAAGAGAATGACACAAATCAATCCAAATACATTTACAGAGGCTACTTGTCCTGGGCTGAGCGACACAGCACTAACTTCTCGTCTAATGCTTGGGAAAACTGCACTTTTAGAAGACTCTAGTGTCTGAATGCGTGAAAACATTTACTTTATAGCCAGCTAGTCTATGTGCGATTCAAGGTCCCAGTGTTTTCAAGCCTTGCCAGGTGCAGGGCTGAGGAGGAACAAGACCTGGGCACCTGACCCAAGCTGGCCAACAGGATTATTTCATACCATAGACATTGCATTCAATATAAATTAGATATTTTTCTGAGGAGTTTCTCTCTCCCTTTATGGCAGCAGTCCAGAGAACGTCTTGCCCTGGTGCCGGACCCCTGAGCTCTTTCCTTCCTCCCAGAGCCGCAGCGCTCGCAGTGCCCCACATTTACTGTCCACAGCTGGGGGTGCACAGCTTCCTGATGATCGAATGGGCTGAGTTTAATCCTTGTATATTTTATATTGGTATCGGGATCAATACTGGTTCTTTAGTATTTTTGTTAATTATTTAGTCTTCTCCTATTAAGTCTATTTATATTTCAACCCTCATGTTTCCTTCTTTTCCCTGACTCCTCTTCCCAAGGGGTCATTGGGTGATAGAATGATTGCCTAAACAATAAAAAATTGTTCTGAGTTTTCTCAAACCATAACACAACTTTAAAGGAACCAATACATATGGACAACTTGGACAACAGGAGACAGCTAAATTTATTTTTTTTCTTCCATTGGGGATGTTAAGAACTGAAAAGCCATTTGCTCCTTCCGTCATCTAGCACCACAAGTAGACTGGACAAGATGCAACATTCCTGTTGAAGAAAAACCAGCTGAAACAGTGTGCAGGCTGCACAGTTCCAGTCACCTGAGAAATATGCTTGTGTCCTTCCAGGGTTAATAACCACAATATTAATGATCCAGGTGGAGGCGCTTAAAGCTTTTGCTTTTATAGAGTAATACATGGTAGTCCTTAGGTAAAAGGCAGAATTTGTCGGCTTCCCTTTGAAATTCTGTTCTTTCTTCTAGTTGTCACAGACCCACAGGTGCCATGCCTGCCAGTGTTCTGCACATCACTGCTTAGAAAATGTATGCCAACTCCTCATTTTAGAAAATAAACTAGTTAAACCTGTCTTTTCTGAATGTGTTGCTGACTTATGGCTGGTTTTGCTCCTTCAAGGGTAGCTGAAGATACAGTTGCTACATTTGAGCATTTAAACATGTTGTTAGATATAACACAATCAAAATACCTCATGCGTAGCTGCTTTTATTTCAAACGCTGGGGCTAAATCGACAAACCCTAACCGCATTGCCACAGGCAACGGTGCCGGTGCTTCAGCAGATGGCACTCCAGCCTGGGAGTCATTGTAGTTGCCTGCACCCAACCCTGTCATCCCCCAGCAGGTGGAGTGGCTGCACCCGCACTGCCTGAGCAGGCACCTACGAGGAGAAAACCATGGGCAGCCGCAGATCTCCGAGCACACCTGGTTGTGCCTGGTGTGAACGGCGTCTTGGTCGTGCAGGAGGTCAGTCCCCCTGGTGCCAGCCTCCTGTTGGCGCTTCCAAGAATTCCATGGCTAACGGGACCTTAGGCTATTGTGCTTTAACAGCAGATTGATGCAGTTCCTCCCCTCTCAGAAAGGCACTGATGCCGGGGAGGGAGGGTGACTTTTGGTTTTTCCCACCAAAAGGTTGGGATGTTGTAGTTTACAACCTACCAGAATGCTAAGGATTGGGGTCAGGTTAACAATGTATTGTTTTTCTATATTCAGTGCTCTGCAGTGAATTTGCTGCTGACATTCTAGGTGCCGCTTTCAAAGTACTGTGGACTTTCTTTCTGAAAACCTCTAATACTGAATAGCTCTTCAAGCATACTGTCCCTCATCTTGGTGGATGACTTTGAAGAGTTAGAAGATGCCACCAGCCTAGTCACTGTAATATAACATGGACAGCGTTGGAGAAGAGGAATCATGGAAGTAGCTGTTTCTGTATGGCTGTCTCCTCATGATGCTCCACCTGGGATGAGCTAGTCCCAAGAGTGGAATGGTGAGCAGTGGCCAAAGAATTTCAGAGGTCAATAGCGGCTTCCCTCGAGATGGCTCCAGGCATTGACAGCTCCTGCAGGAATCTAATTATGCTCATTGCTTTTAGCGACTTATCTATTTGCCGCCAGTAGATCGGCAGTCGGAGCTGCTGTCATGAAGATTAGTGCCTCCATTAAGAGGATGTTGTGTTCATTTAGAGGGAAGTAAGTGGGCCTGGGAAATAAAGGTAGTAACCTAAGTCTTCAATATTAACTGCTTAAATATGGTTCAAGGTTTGAATAAAGAGACTTTGGTTTTCTTTATCCCATGGCAGACATGTAAAAAGTCTGCCATGAAAAAGGCCTGAAAAAGTCTGTCTGAAAAAGGCAGACATGACGAAGTTTGCAAATGTATTTTAGGATGAACAACAACTAAGTGATGAAGTTTAAGAAGTTAAAATTAAATTGAAAAGATACGTAAGATAACATTAATTACAATATTAAAATCCCTTCCCAAAGATATTGTAAAGGACTCTCTTATACAATAATAATTCTGATGAAAAAGAAGAGCTTCACAAGCCAACTTTGGGACAGTTGCGGTTACCTTCCTGCTTGTGATTACATGGCTGCTGGTCACATTGGTGGTGGCATTGATGTCCAACTTACTCTTTGCTTCTTTGGCTTCCAAGTGGTTTTACTGAATGTTTGGACAGGAGGCAGAAGCTGTTAAACTTCATCCAGGACAGCTGTGGAGCGGCAGTAGGGCGCAGACGGGGATGACTGCAGATTATCTGTATGTAGCAATGTGCAGAGTTTGCCCACTGTGCATACAAGCAAGAGCAACAGAAGAACCACAGCAAATGCTGGTAAACAGAGATTTGGGAAACTTCCTCACCAGTTGGAAATGTCGCCTCTGCAAAGTGCAGATATTTCAAATTGGTTAAAAGATTGTGCGTTGATAGATCACTATCTCTCCAAGAAAGTTGTGCTAAAAGAGCCCTTGAAGCAGCACCTACCGAAACGTTCCTGTTCCTTTTGCAGTAACGTCAGTAAATGCTGGACTAGACTCGCAGAGCTGACCTGCTGGTGCAAGGCTGGGGATGCAGCAGAGCAGCTGAAGAAAAACTATGCAAATAAATGACAGCACTTTAGCCATATGGAGAGAATTATTATAGTGTATTCTGGAGATGATGTGTGGAAAGAACTGACATGGAGCATTTAGCTTCTCTTTACGCAATTGCAAGAAACCTACAACACTGATGCCATTATAGGCTTGGTTCCTAGTCCCTCACTCTTGTCCATGATGAATATTAATTGCTTTCAAAATAAGTGATGCTGTATTTTGAAAAAGAGGCAATTTGATTTGATAGGCAGTGCTTTGCAAAGGCAAAACTGAAGCTTAAGACAATACTAAAGCTTGAATTAGCAGAGGACTATGTATGTACCTAAAGCCACTAGCACTGGAGTAGATTTCAAAGACAGTTACATACTTAAGAGATACTCTCTGTTAGCGGAGACCTGAAATTCAAACAATTGAAGGCCTCCTGCTCTTCCTTATCATCCTCCATACTGCTTGCCATCTGAAGCTGCTCAATTACAGCTGCTACAGACCGCACACTGCCTGTATCTGTTTTGAATAAGCAAAAAAAGGAACCGACTTCATCTTTTTGTGTCTGACCCAGTCATACCTCATTATGAAGACAACTCGTCAGGCTCTCACTTAAAATTTGCATGCCTCTTTCCTGTTCTCAGTGAGAAATGAATTCTGTAGATGCTGACACTGGTCTGAGTGAAGGTCAGTATACCAAGGCCTGGACTCTTGCAGATATGGAAGACAACATGCTTTGAAAAGGCAGGTCAGAGCTACAGGTGAGGGAGAGTTGCTTATGTTCTCCCTGAAATCCCAATTCTAACTGTTGCCCAGATACTACACAAAATACCTCTAAGCAGAGTATAATCAGTACAACTGCACCAGCAAGCCCAACTACCATGCTCGCAATGCACAGGGGCAAAATGCTTTTTAAAATCATTTTACTTAAGTAATACAAAAACTTGCTGAGAAAATAAAGAAATTATTGTAAAAATACTTTTGGTTTCTTGCTTAAGTGTGCTAATGAAGTGAGGGAGTGCAGGACCATACAGCATGGAAATGCTTATTTGAAATCACAGCAAGCGCAGGGTAGAATCCCCCATCACAAACTGAGCTAAGACAGGCGGCATTACAAACTTCCCTACGAATATTGCTATACCAACAAATCCTAAGGTCAGACCAAGGAGTTCTGTAAAAATTGGACTAAGAAATTCTTATCACTCTTCCCGCTACAGAACTTACACTAGTATCCAACTCTGGTGATTACCAGGTAATTAAAAAATAAAGCTAAACATTTTAGAACTTGGAACCAGAAAGAGGGAATCAAGCCACAGGCGGAAACTAAAGAGTCACTCAAATGCCTGAAAGCATGGCTCATTAAGTAACACACACTTCAGACAGCCCTTAGCCTTAGTTTTTTTGGCCATGTAATATAATGAATAAACCTCACATGAAGTCATTGAGGGCAGAGAAAGCAATGATCTGCACCATACGACTTGTCTACACAGGAAAGAGCTCAGAACAGCTACTGCAGAGTGTCTCTTCTGCAACAGCTCCCCAGGGGGACGCTTTTTTGCAGTAAGTATGCATTTGTGTGGTTTAGCTTAATAGACATGAGAAGTGAAGTATGTTAAAAGCAAACAAAGGCATCCATCACAGAAAATAAGAGCATCTAGTTGAGGAACTGGTACATCGTAGCTGCTGGGCTTTGAATGCCGCACTTCAGATTGTTTCACAGTAACTACTTTATACAGATCAATCTAAAGTGCACTACACTTCATTCTAAATGTACAAAATGAAGCAAATGGAACAACAGATTCCATGGCTTTACGATGAGGTAATAGTTAGCCAGAAGCTGCATGTGGTGCTGAGCTATTGCCGCAACTCACACATGTAGGCTCACTAAGTCCAGGCTGTCAACTGCAAAGAAGCAACAATAGGCCAGCACTGCTCATGCCCTATGATGTGTTTATGTGGTCATAAATGGCCTTGCAGTTGTTTACGAGACAACCAAGAAGCTGTTTCAAATATAGTAGTGTATACGATGTATATTGTATATTATAATACGTATATTATATTGTAAGTTCAAATACTACATGGACGTGACTGCTTATTCCATGTAGACTTTAGAATAAGCCTGAAAAAAATAGCACTGGTTCTTCACTGTAATGCCTTTAAGGCAATAGATACACTCTTCTAAAAGAGACAGAATCCATGGGCAACAGGGAGGGCAAAGCCTGTGTGATGCAGCTGTGCCAGGTAGTAGGTGGTATCTGAAAGTACTAAGCAAGACCCAGTAAAAAACAGCATCAAGAAGGAATTCTGAACAACGGACAGTTTTGCTTGCCCATCTCCTCTGTTTAACAAGCCAGCTGGTTCAGTAGACTTAATCCATGTGTACTTGTAAAATCCATTTGCAGCAATGAGGTATTGATATAGTTAAAACTGACAGCCATTGACATGTTAAATGCTCTACTAGAGGTTGTCTATGCATGGGAGTCATACCACCACATGCGAGTAGTACCGTTCTAACTATGCGGGTGTGTTTAAAATAATAAAGCCTTGCCAAATAGTTCATTAAATTGGCATTTGGTTTGTATATAGATAAGCTTATGCCTGTGCTAAGGAAGAGGGTAAGTTCCTTCCCCAGTAACACAACCACCGTCAGTAACGCCAGACCCTGTGAACCTTGATCTTTCCAAACCTGCTTCTCCTAATTACATCTCTGCTGTTCTTGATCTTCTGACTTCATTGGCAGCCAACTTGCCCCAGCTTCTCTTAATATATTCACCACCAACTCGACCCCTCCCACCCATACTCATCTTAGATAACAAGTATCAACCCAAATGCCTTTCAAAATGACTAATTTCTCCCAGCCTTTTTATCACTCAACCCTGGTTCTCATTTCTGGTGCTCTAACTTCCTCCTGCCCCAGGCAACAAAAAGTTACCTTGGCAAGCCATTGCACAGACGCTGTCTAGAAGTCAACTGCAGTAGTCACCTCCCTGGTCAGACCCACCTTGCCCTTCGGGCTCTGCGAACCATCAGCAGAAGCAGCAAGCTCCTGGGGCTTCAGGAGTGTCGTGAGAACTGTGGGGTAATCAGCCAAAGGAAACAGATGCTCATTTGGAAATACACATGTACAACCTGCTTAAAGCAGGGCTTCCTCTAAAGGTTATAAAGAATGGTTAATTTTTTCATGTGTTTTTTTTTTTTTTCCAGATGTGGAATAAATGGCACATGAGGATTTATTATGGGTTTCTTTGTATCAAAAGAAAAAACAGAAGGCAAATAGAGGAAAGGTACATATTAGTGGTACATACATATAAGTGAGAATATTTGGACCGAGAATATTGCAAGTCTCCTTATTCCACCTCTTTTTGTGAATGTATCAGAACAACGGTGGAGAGTAGACAGTAGTCCACAGAGATACTGCCCTTCATATGTCATGCACGTTTTCTGATGCACATTTTCTGTGCTAACCAAATACTAGCTCATGGCCAAGCCTCTGCAAACCAAAAGAAAAAACCTACTTTTTTACAGCCACTCTGACCCAGACACCTCCCACTTGAGGTACAGGATTGCCCTTGGCTGCCTTCCCAGACACTGGAGGCACAGGTGTTTTCAGAGGACAAATTAAATAAATCCTAGGCAACCTGAATTGTCTGAAGATGTTTGTATCTGCCTCAACTAGAGCTACAGAGCTGAGGGACTAGTAAGTCCCCAGTGCAAGTAGGGAAAATAGGGATGCCAGCTCCTTAGCCTTTGTGGCTTGCATCCCAGTACAAAGGGCCAGAAACAGGAGAGAAAACTGGGAGATATGGAAGTAAAGACTCGGCTGGAAAGCCCTTCAAGAACACTATTGTTCTGATCTAATATTTTGCAAGAAACCAGCACGCAACCGTAAGAAACTGCAGGTGGAAAAACAGCATCTGAGGCTCTTCCAGTCAACCGCTGCTTTACACTATTATTATATTCTCTGAAATAGTCATAAATACCAAGCAAAATTTGAGGGCTGTATATTCTGTTACTCTAGCATTTGCCCTCGGTGTCGTTTTTTGGATCTGTGTGTATAAACATAGTGACTGTATGTTATTTTGTTAAATCTGACCTAAAGAAACAAAACTATACAGAACAAAAATTGCATAGAAGGGAGGAAACAACAAAGATCTTGTAAGAAATTAAATTAGAGGGCAGAAAAGAACAGAAAGTCACTATTCCTTTGCTTCTATCAAATGTCTAAAGGAGGAGTCCTTTTAAAAATATTCCTATTTATTTCATGCTTGCTTATTTTTTACTGCAGAATATCATGCAAGTCTTGCAGGTTGGCCAAGCAGCTCTCTGCAACACTGAGAATGGTGATGGATCTTTCTGATGGTTTTCAGTTTTCAATAAGGCATTTGGCTTCTGCTCAAGTTGAAAAGATGGCATAGAGATTTAATTATGGTTCTTTTCTTCTCAATTGATAACTTTCTTCCTCTTCACGCTAGGAACACCAAGGCCTTCCATTTTAGCTTGTCTTCAGATCAGATCTTATACAGAAAACTGAAATTACTTGTAGGGGGAGAAAAAAAGAAAGAAAATAAACAGTCCCTTTTCATATTACATGCAAATCCAAATAATCCTCTCCCTCCCACAGTCTGACCCAATTTTGCTTGGGCAGACTTTGTTTTTCTAAGCTAGCCACCTTTGAGACTGCAAACTTCACAGACACTACTGAATATGAGAGCACAGCACTTGCAAAATCAAGTTTAGAGCTACTACATTTGTGAGGCTAAAACATCCAGTGTACTGGCAACTTGCCTGTTCTAACCAAAACTCCTCCCTTAGCCAGGCTCACGTAAATGGAGAAGCCAAAGCCAAGAGCTTCATTCCTCCAGCAATTTTAGATACCAGAACATCTGTCCAAGCTGCTTGAGGGAATGTCCTACTCGCAGGTAGGAGAATTTAAATATATTCAACTGCTTATCATTATACTTACTTGGAAAGGGGATAAAAATTATTAGCAGGACACCACCAAATGTGTTGATTTCATGATTCGTTGCAAAAAAACTACAAAGAAATCACTGCTTGCCAAATACAATGTGAAAACACGGTTGACAGACTATTGTTCTTTTCCACCACAGAACACAAACCACCATGGGGAAATATTTGTAGAGTTCTTTCCTTTCTTCTTCTCACTCTTTTCTTAAACCTTACGCCTTCCACAACATGAAAGCACCGAGCATCTTTTAGAACCGCAATCAGTGACACAACTCCTGTCATTCTTAATTGGTGCTTCCTAAGAGTATTGCCTAGGAATCTCACCCCAGCCTAATGCTGTATAATTTCTTCCCCTCTTTAGCTACAAAAAGGAAATTATAAGGAGAGTTTTAAAAGTATATTTATTTTCATTTTGTGTCCATAATACACCATATGTATTTGTTCTTTAACTCTAGTTCTGTAGTTTGAAGAAGCGTACCTTGTCAACTTAAGAATCTTCCTTTGTATCTGAAATTTTTCATAACGTTACCAAGCAGTTGGGATCCAGATAGTCCTGTAGCGTTTTCTGGGTGCAGAGCTTTATTCCAGTCTAATGAAATAATTGAGGGATTATAAACACGCGGTAACAGAACCAGCATTTTAGTCACTCAGCGACTTAGGCTATGTCTATGTTAGTAAGCAGGGGGATGCCACAGGAAAAGCTGTGCAGTGGAAACCAGCTTGTGTGGAGGACCTGATTTTCACCCTCTGCGTGCCCTGGAGGGTTTCTTCCAGGTTGGCTCCATATGTGGCTGGAGTGCAGCTTTTGGTTACATTTCAGGTGAAACCTTTCTTCTGCCTCTTCTGCGGCTGCTCCACAAAAATTATCCTGGTCTGAAACAAAATGCTAACGCAGACGCCCACTCAAGTTTGCCCTTCCCAGTAAATGGATGGCCATAGCTGTGGCAGGTTTAATCTGAAGTATGTCATGATAGCAGAATAATCATAGATAGAATCATCGAATGTGTTGGGCTGGAAGGGACCTTCAAAGGTCATCTAGTCCAACCCCCTTGCAGTAAGCAGGGACATCTTTAACTAGATCAGGTTGCTCAGAGCCTCATCAAGCCTGGCCTTGAATGTCTCCAGGGATGGCGCCTCCACCACCTCTCTGGGCAACCTGTTCCAGTGTCTCACCACCCTCATTGTAAAGAATTTCTTCCTAATGTCTAATCTAAACCTCCCCTGCTCTAGTTTAAAACCAGTGCCCCTCATCCTATCGCTACATGCCCTTGCAAACAGCCCCTCCCCAGCTTTCCTGTAGGCCCCAATAAATTATTGCAGTGAAAATATTAAGAGAGCGCTGTTGTGGAACAAAGTCCCCCTTTTTTTGGCTGAAACATGGAGAAAACACCTTATTCTTTGCTAACTCCCTGAAGAGCAATTAGTTTATCACAGCGTTTAGAGCCAAGTTCTTGGTGTAGATGAAGAAGTCCCCTCAGACCAGTGGGTCGGCCAACGCCAGCAGCAGGCCCCATGGTTCATACCAGCACTACGGCGGCACCCCATGAAAGGCTTCCAAAAAAACATGATGCAAATGCGTTCTTGGACATCATGTCAGGACACAATGCCACCGGCGTGAAACAAGCTGGACAAAAATAGCATGAGAACTTCACAGAAAATGCACAGGAACTTCCTCTCTGCAAATTTTCAGCTGACAACAAAACTAAATGGGCAACATCAGTTTTATAAAACTCCCCCTTGCCTCCGATTTCTAGCCCTTTCCTCAGTATATTAACCCCCTTTTTCCAGTCCTTTGGTCTTTTTCCCCTGCCTATTTTTCTTCTGCTTCCTCAGTCTTTCCTGTTGTTTTCCTAGGATGCTATATTTTCTTTTTTTTATTTTTTATTTAGTGGCTGCATTAATCCTGAATCTTGCTGTTGAGCTGATAGCTATTTCCAGTAGGTCCAGTGGTAGATGCTCTAAGCAATAACCGGCACGTTCCTCCGGGTCTCTCACCAGACAGTGTTACACACCTCAAGGCAAACTGAGAGCTTGCTTTGCTGGCAGAAGGAAGAAGGGAAAGGAGTTGGAGCATACAGCCTCCGTCACCCATGAATAAATGGAGAACAGAACACAAAATAGGACACAGCAATTAAGATGACTGAGATTAGGAAAATTTTGTGTATGCTAGCAAAAACTGGGTGCATTGACCAAACTAGGCTATGGAAAAAATACACCACCCTTTTGAGGAAATTCATCAAGGAGGTCTTGGACAGATCTTACACTTCAGAACCATGAAAGGTGGATGTTGTGATGATCAGCATCCAGTCCTTTTGATGCAAGCTTTCCTATGGAACTTTTCTTCCTTCCTATTCATATAGGAGCATCATTCACATGTTTGTTCTGCTGCTCGCCGCAAACAGTCATCTTAGTAAGGTCCAATGTCTTCCAGCCTCCACTCTTTCCTGGAAAATATTTGCACGCGGTGTCTTTATAGAAGGAGGTAATTCAGAAGGAAACTGAAGTGGGACAGAACAAAAAAAGCCTGGAAAATGAATTAAGGGTTTAAATCCTATAAACAAGCAGTTTTCAAGTTTGAACAGACCTTCTCTGAAACAAAAAATCATCCCCTGCCATAGTTCTTTCCTTTCTCATTAAGAACACTTACCTATACAGCCTCTGTTTGCTAAATTTAACTATATCTGGTAATGATGTTTTGCTGGCTAAATTGTGTGGCTTAGAGGTAGCATGATTTCACATTTATGCAGAGATAACTGAGAGAGATGTATAAATCTCATTGATAATAATTTTTATTATGCTAGAGATCTGATTTCTGAAAACGAGTTTATATTAACAATCCCACGGAGAACTATTTAATTGCTGGTGAGCCTCGTTCTTCCTTTCTCACTCTGGTCTTTTCTACACTGGCCTTTCTTTGTGAATTGTTTCTCGGACGGGGTGGTTGCTCAGAGCACAGGATCTGACGAAAACAGCAAAAAAATTGATGCCCAGCCTCGGTGCTTTCACCATCCTACCACAAAAACGGTCTCTATACAACTTTACAGGCCAGATGCCAGCAGCTGCTTGGAGCCCTGTCTGCGCTCACACGGGGTCTCCGCTGCCGGTGATGCTGAACCACCATCGCCAAAAGTGGCAAATCTTTTGGGAAAAAGGCTGATGCAGACACCTTGTGTAACACGCCTGTAATTCTTGTCATTACAATCTCTTGTCATTACAAATAAGTTGTTGTTCGTATTGATCTCTACAGGTCTCTGTAGAGTTTTGCTTAAGGGCTCTTATCAGATGAAAGTTTTGGGGTACTCAAGACAAACTAATAATTATTATTTTCTTTTAGCAGAATTTTTATCCCAGAACTTCCTTCATATTTTAATATCTTGTATGGAAAATCATCCCATTATTTGCATAAGAAGATGAAGAAAAGAAAAGATTCTAAGCTTTTCAGTATTAAGAAATGAAGTAAATACGTATAATAGTATTCAAATGATTCCTCTTTTTTAAAATAGAAGTTGCTCAGATTCTTTGGTGATTTTTTACCAGTACATAGATAAGTAAAGATCATTCAAGGTCTTCAGAAGCAGAAACCCTTACTACTTCTTGTAAGAGAAAATTAACTCTTTTCCTTCCACTCTCATTAGTGGATATTTCCTAAAGCGCTTTTATTTGTTCCTCTTAGAACAATTCCAGCACACAAGAACAGCCTCCGCAGCAAGAGACAAGCATTCTCACAGACAAATGGTTTCCCCGAGCTCGTTAAGTTCCTTTTCAGAGGCCAGATTCCAAAAACCCAGGAATCTGAGGTTCCAGAGATATGGCGTACAAAGTTACCATGCTATTTCTAAGATCAGCCCCAAGCGCTGACCCACAATGTTGATCATGTGTTGCAAATCCCTCCTGGAACTTTAACATCTAGCGATCAAGGGTGTGATGTAGGTAAAATAAAATAAAAAAAATAAATAAATAAAACAGTAAGGAAAAAAAAAAGAGTAGTATTTTGAGTGCCTGAGAAATCAAGTAAAGCTGAAAATAAGCCTTCAGGAGAGCTTCTATTTTTAAAAAAATAAATAATTCTAAAAATTATTTTTAAATAATAATGAAAAATCTAATTAATTAATTAATTGGATTTATCATTCTTAATTTCTCTCTTTTTTTCCCCCGGTTTTCCCCTTAACTAAAAGCCTCCTAAAAACAACTCTCTTTTTTTTGGAGGAAAGCCGTTCTTCGCACCGCCGGGTTTCCCGCGTTCAGGCGGAGCGAAAACACGGGGCTTAAAAACGAAGCAGCCCCCGGTAAAATCACCCGGGACCCCGCGCAGAGGCCCGGCTCGGGCCGAGGCGCTCCCCCCAGCCCCACCTCACCGCCGATCCCCCCCCGCTTCCCCCTCGGTACCGCCTCCCTTTACCCCTCCCCGCACCCTGGGTCTCCCGGGCACTCCGCGCGCGGGGGGGGGCGGCGGGCGGGGCGGAGGCGGCGGCGGGCGGGGCGAGGGGTGTGACCCCGCCCACCGCTGGTGACGCACCGCCTCCTCCCGGCCTATGGGCGACGGCGAGAGCGGCGTGGGGGTTGTGCGCGGCGGCGGCGGCGGCGGCGGCAGCGGGCGGTAAGTGGGGACGCGGCGGCGGGTGCCTGGCTTGGCCCGGCCCGGCCCGGCCCGGGCACTGCCCACCGGTCGCCCGTGGCGGGGTTACCCGGGCTGTGTGCGTGTTGTCCGCAACCGGCGGCGCGGGCGGGCGTGGGGCCGCCCTGCTCTGGGTGACGGTGCGTGAGCTCGGTAAGGTAACCCGGGGTTTAGGGTGGCGGCTCGCAAAGCCGAGGTACGAGCAGCGAGACCCAGTGCGGAGCTGCCGGCATCAGCATTCCTCCCTGCCTTTTAAAGTGTCTTTATCCCCCCGGTCTCCGCTGGGATTTACAGCCGTGTAAAGGACGGCCCTTGGTAATGATTAACGCCGGGCGGTGAGAAGCTTGGGTTTAAATAATTACTAATCGTGTTTTGAACGAAGGCTTTTTGTTTTGCTGAAGCAGGTCCCGTCACCTTTGGCAACGGTGACCTTTCTATGCATATGCGAAAGCTCTGCATCTGTGTACAACGTGTTATTACCTATATACACTATATAATCATGCATATCATTGTGTATAATATATAAATATATAATGCATATCATATAATGTATCTGATATAAAATTATGCCACTAAATACATTACACTTGGCCTTTTTTGTTAGCCAGGAGGCTGCCTTATTAGTATTTCTAAATTCATTAATTACTTTAAAATTGATTAATTATTTTTAAATTCATTTTTAAATGTGTTATTTAAATTAAGCAGCCTGAGCATTTTGGGCCTGCATATGAGGAAAGCGTATGAAAACACACTATGTGCTTAAAACTAATTGATTTATAAACCAAAGGAAAGCTCCAGTGATTGTGTTGCTGGCGTTGCCTTGGGCTGCAGACTGGAACTAGGCAGAGAGGGATGCAGGCAGCTGCCCGTGCTCTTCCTCGAAACGCCCGTCTTAGCTTCTCGTCTGGTACCCACCCGCTGGGATCGCCCCGTGGAGACACACAGTCGCCATCGGATCAGCCCCGTGGGCTGGGTGTTCCCACAGCCCCTTCCTTCCAGGATGTGGCAATTTTAGGTAAATATTGCCTAATTCTGCAAGCGGTGGTGAGAAGGTAAAGGCAGGCGGAGGTGTGGAGCCAGGCTGCTGAGGATCGAGGTCTGGCCAGCTCGGGTGCCTTCGGAGGTCTCTTTGGAGGTTCCACCTGGCACGTGCCCATATCACCCATTGCCCAGGGAAAACAGCAGTTTGGGTTTTAATTTTCCACTCTGCTTCTCACGTTGACAGGAAGTAGCTCAAGTGAAGAGGATGGGCTTCCTATTCCTGCTAGGGAAAACTGAAACCAAAAGTAATGCAAGGCAGAGCTTTACTGAACAACACAAACTGGACTCCCGTTAGAAAAATGGAAATACTGATGTTTTCTTTGTGTAGAAGATGAAAATAATATTTATGCCTACTTCAGCCTAGGGTATTATGCTATGTTTATAATGCTTGACTTGAAATCCAGAGGTGTCTTGGTTCTTATGTGTATTTTATATTGAATCTAAGAAGTATTTACGTTATAATGGATTTCAATTTAAAGAACTTGCATTGGTGCACCACGCCCATATTCACGTACTTTTAAGGTCTTATAACACATGTAAGCTTTGATTACTATAATTTTAAATTTTATTTGCAAAATAATTACATTTAAGTTTTTTTTAAAGTAGAAAAACATTCTGAAAAATATTATTGCGAAGGTCCTAACAGCATAATCACTCCAATGATATAGTGTAATTAAAAGCCAGTTGCACCTAGAAGCCTCATCCAGTTACTTTTGCCCCACGGTAGGAGCTGTGCAAATATAGGCAAAAAGGCAGTTCTTGGTCCTAGAGGCGCTATTTGTGAACATAGACAGAAATAATTGCTTAATCAAGTACCTTCAAATGTTCATGTGAATGTCAAATCCATTATAAATTATATTGGTGTCATGGTTCCTCTTTCATTTATGTCTCTGTACTTTAACCGCGGTTAACTGCTATCAGCTGAGCTACTGGGATTAAGGATTTGTGCTTCTAATACCATTGCAAAACAAACAGCAGTTGCCAGCTTGCAGGTGCTCTTTCCTAAAATTAGCTGTTTTGTGATTGAATCTGCTGCAATAGTTTTTATATTTGAAAAAGACAGTAATTTATTTGCATGATGCAGGTTTGGTGGGGGGGGTTGTTTTGTTTTGTTTGCTTTGTTTTTTTCCTTTTTTTCTTTCAAGATATGTTTATGGTACAGTCAGTCAGGGGTAGCCGTGTAGAAAGCTGGAGTAGCATCCCGACTCTGTGTTGCTGTGTTTCATGAAGTATCACCCAGATCCTATCTGAATGGACTTCCACTTCTCTGGTTTTTCCCTCGTTCCCTGCCTTGCAGGCAGAGCTGGGTAAACACTGCCTTTACCCTTCAAACCCTATCATCTTTTCATACGTTTCAGAGTTGTTTTCGGACGTGTTTTTCCACCTTGGCTCCTGAAGAACAGCTATTCTCAAGGCAGCACCTTTCACCAGCCCTGCTGTAGCTGCTTAAGCTTCCTCTGTGCTTGCTGCCATGCTTTTAGTGTAGATGCATCGCGGGTCGGACATGAGCCATGCTGTGCTGCAGGCTCTGAGTGTCCCGGGATTTCCCTTCCTGAGCACAGTACCGCACGGAGCAAAACGTGCTGGGGATTTGGGTTAAGCTGAGTAATTCTCAGGCGTAAGAGGAGGTGGAGCATTAAATCAAGCCAGCAGTTGATAAACATGTTGTGATGTGGCATCTCTGGGCAAACCGCCACCATCTCGCCAGGACGGGTGATGTGACTGATGTAGGGTAGGAGCAATGAATGGATGAGGACCAGAGCATCCTAAGGGTGAAGGCTACATTCCCAGAATTTTTTTTGCAGAGCTCATACTGCTGCTGCTGCACGTGAATCTTTTACAAAATAGCTTTTCCCACCCAGAGAGGGTCGTGGCAGTCAGTAATTTGAAGCTTCCTGCATCTGTTCCTAGGTAAGTTACCCTAGAGCACCTCTCCTTGGTGCTCCCCTCCATCCCCTCGGTGGAGAGCAGTGCTCCCTTTGGCCCGAGGGGCTGCACCTGCTGGTACCAAACGTGCTTCGGTGTGGTGTTCCCCTCTCCCTGGTACTGGGGAGCGAAAGATGCTGTCGAGAATATTGATACAGAAGTTGGGCCCTTCTGGCTATGAAGGGCTGAATCAGTCTTGAAGCACTATGTTAATCAATTTTTGTTCCATCACCATCATTTCAGGCAACAGAACCTTTCTCTGCTCTTCTAATACAATTTTTTTAACTTCTCCACAGGAAAGAAGGAAACACTTATCTGGCAGGCTGATTTAAAAAAAACAAAACAACAAAAACCCCAACAACAAATCCCAAAGTAAAAAGGCTGCGAGCATTTGCTCAGCAGCATGGACTGCTGGAGGTGTTCCTTGCTTCCTGGGAGTGAGTAGGTAGGACGGGACAGGTGACAAATTAGGTGTATCATATCTCTGCAATGTATCATGTGGATCTTATTTCCATGCATCTGGTGTCTAGTACGCTTTTGGCTTTTGTAAGTAGAGAAGTAGAAGAGATCTGATTAATTTAAGATATTGTGGGTTTTTTTTCTTTTTCCTTGTTAAATGTTTGTATCTTTTTATTATCTCAAAAAAAAAAAACTTTTTTGTTCTTCTGATACTAAAAATACTAAGAGGAACAGGCAGCTATGTGTCCTACAGGAATTTCTTGGCTTCTTGGCAGGATAACTCTTGGGACAGAGAAGCAAATCATGCTGTAGCTGCCTGTTGACTACAGGGAACTACATGCGCAAGTCTGAGGCATCGTATTTTGGCTCTAGATCTGTTTATTTGTAGCATTCCTTGCTAAATCTCTGTGCAGTACAGCTTGGGCGTGCGTTGGTTGCCTGGATGCGGGTGACCAGTGCCTGTCAAGGGGGCTGTCCAAGGGGATCCAGGACATCTGTATGAGGTTGGCATCATGACACATGACCTACAGTTGATCCACCTTCTTCTTGGGCAGCAGTTGCAGAGTAAGTAGGACACCTTGCGAGCATCCACAAAGACACTGAATGCTTTTGTTTAGCTATCTGAATCCTATTTGTCCAGATTTCTTCAGGATAGGATCAGTGGGAGATTTAGCAAAACGTAATCCAATAACATAATTGCAGATGGTCCTGCATTTCCCACTGTATTCCTCCAAATGATCCTCTTCTGACTTGGAGAACTTCAAAATAGTATTTCTCTTCTTGAGGTCTAATTAGTGATATGTCTTCATAGAATCCTTAAATGCCTTTGGGGCTTCTGGGACCAGAAACCAGTTTCCTTTTGGACTTTGTTGGGAATATTATATACATGCTGCCTTGCTGATGCTGCAGCAGGAGTTATTTCAAAATGTCTCCCAGTACCACAGGAATTGATCGATACATATGAACCCTGCAAAAGCCTTTACAACTCGTCATCAACCTATGGGCCTGGCCCAAAAGGAAGGAGTTGATCAGTTTGAAAGGAGTTTCCCTTTGCTCCAGCATCTTCCCGTGATTGACGTTGTTGGTTGCCACAGAGTTGTTCAGGAGGATGCATACCATTGAGTTACATTTGTTTAAAAACAAATAAACCAATGATGTCTTTGTTATGGATCTTCTCTCCAGTAACTCTTGACTGTAAAAAAAAAAAAAAAAAAAAAAAAAAAAAAAAGAGAGAGAGAGAATGCCGTTTGCTTTCCACGCCTGCTTTAATGTTTCTTGGTATTTAAAGGATTTGTGGCTTAAGAAAATTACTTCTTCCTGTCCCTTTACTCTCTACCAGAGTTGTCTATGAGGATAAACTCACTTATAGGTATGCCATGCCTCAAAGCAAAATGGATGTGTTGCTCCTGCAACAAAGCATCTGTTTTACTTTGAAGCTGACAATGAGTAATATGCCCTGACCTCCGTGTGTGTGTGTGCGCTGCCAACACATCCTTCAAGTTCAGGTTCCTGCCCCACCTTTCCCTCAGGGAAGCCCTATCTGCTCACCTACCTTGCTCCATGTGTACAACAGTCACCGGGTTATAACTTTGTGCCTTCTAATAGCCTCATTGGCTTAATTGCATAATGGTGATGTGTGGTTTTAAATTAGTCATAACTTCAGTATCCGTTTTAATGAGATCTTCAGCTGTCTCCCCAGAGGGGGAAGGCTTTGTTTTCCCAAGAGTGATGTGCCTTTTCCCAGAAGAAATGAATTTCTATTAATGAGGCATGAAAAGGCAGGGTGGTAAGTAGAGTGTTTACAGGGAGAAGGGAAATAGCTGTGAGTCTCGGGCACTGGAGGGCATTTTGATAATGCCAGAGCCTATGACATGCTGGGCATTCGCA
Source organism: Chroicocephalus ridibundus (assembly GCF_963924245.1). Taxonomy (NCBI): domain Eukaryota; kingdom Metazoa; phylum Chordata; class Aves; order Charadriiformes; family Laridae; genus Chroicocephalus; species Chroicocephalus ridibundus. The sequence continues at coordinate 36,992,095 of NC_086285.1, forward strand.
TGTATAAATAGTCACATTGGCGCAGCGTGTCATTGCAATCATGCTTGCTTTGAGAACAGCTAAATGTAGTAGCCTTGTTTTTCATGGCGTAGAGGAACATGGCCCAAGAATACCCTCACATGTCTTCAGACATGTGAAACAACCAGACCAGCGTTTAATAGCTGTGACACCAGTTGGTCTGCTCCCCAAGAACTCATGACTACGTAGCATTCGTAACGTCTGTCTGCTCAGGGTGAAGACTGGTTGAGGTATGACTATTTGGAGTTGAATCAAAAGGGTTGTTGGGGTGACAGGAAGGCAAATCACTCATTCCAGATGAGATAAAACCCCTTGTCTCCCTGTCTCTGGGGGAGATGAAGGTGGGGGTTCCTGTGAAGGTGATGGGGAGGGCGGCCAGGTGGCTGGCTTAAACAGTCTCTCCACCTCTCAGGGCACGAAATTTGGTTTGGGCAGTAAGATCCAAGAATTAGAGCGGGTTTGTAGCCAGAATGTCCCCTTGGGGATTTTATGAAGAACTGTTTGAAATACATAATTACTTGCACAGAAGCGAAGCCTTCCTAATCTGCTTGTCTGCAAGGAAGCTTCCTGACTGCTATTTCACTCATCATTGCAGGTAGATTTGGAAGGAAGATCTGATTGACCTGCTGGCCAGGAAAAGGTTGTCTAGACTAGATGTGTAGTCCAAGGCTAAATCTTAAAGTAGAGATGCAAGATTCTCCCCCAGCTGGGGTCTCCCAGTGAGCTTTGCACAGATGAATCGCAGGGATTTAATGCAAACCCTGGTAAGTAGGTGTTAATGGTTCAGGTCAGTTTGCAAAGGAGGCATCTTGACTTTCTCGGGAAAGCTACCCTTCAGTACCTGCACCAAGCCTTCTAACTAATGCAAGGTAACTGTAAAGAGAATTTGGAGTACTGTGGACTATTTTTAAGAAAACATAAAGGTACTCCTCAGGCTTCAGTCAACATACAGATTTTTACCTTCTTTTTGCCATTATATATTTGAATTTAAATACAAGGTTTGAAAAATAGTATGCTGTACTGTAGGAAATGGGTATAAGCAATGATTCTTCCAATCCTTCTAGGCTCTTCAGAGCGAGAGATCTCTTTCCAAGGCAAGTTTTGCATGTTAAATATCTTTTAATAAGAGTAACGAGTCTTCTTGGAAAAAAATACAGCTTTGGGATGTACAGCCCCTGAAGTTTATTGAAGAAGGGCTTGTGAACCTGAGAGCTCATTTCTTTTCTCAACTATACTTGTAATCTGTCATAAAAGGCACCATCTCTGCTTACAGCACTGTCTTGCCTTGCTCTTGGACCATGATAGTGATGACCACTAGTGTGTTTCTGAACACTGCAGAATTACTTTTGTCCACCTGAGGATCACTAGAGCTTCCGTCCCTCTAACCTTGGGTGGTAATTGACTTGTCCTAGGCATCTGAAATATGTCTGTTGGCAGTGCGGAAAATAATTTGGTTTGGTGTAAATGATTACCCATTGACTAGACTTCTAGTAAAGCTTAATTCTAAGGAGCACTGTCTTTTCCCCATAAGCTCAGCTAGACTAGATAACTTTCAGATAGATAACTTTCAGATAGAGACTAGATAACTTTTCAGACTAGATAACCTCAAACAGCCTTATTCTTTCTTTAATACAGATAAAATTCTGGTTTTCAGCAGTCAGTTAATAGCTAGCTCTTACAGCTCCAAAAACTGTGTTGTTTTGGAGCAAGATGACAACCATTCTCCTTCCTGTTCTCCTGCTAGACCAATAAAACAGACCATGTCAAGGACAACACTATGTTTATAGAGTGCTTTCCAAGTATGTAAAGCAGTTGCCTGTATATAAAGTGCTGTAGGATTTGAAACTCACCTATAAAGTGGAACACATTGCCAGTAATGGTTGCTTCCATCCCCATTGGCTGTAGAAACCCAATTGCATCAGTTCTGCAGAAAAGTTACCGGCAGTGACCACGTAGGCTGGATACCGGCAGTGAGGCTTTCTTCTGTGGGTTTCCAGCCGCGGGGGATGTGCGGTAACTGGTACCTTCTGCTCCTGCCTCACCTGGGACGCTCATTTCTCTGTGTTGCCTTGATTGCAGTTTGGTTCTGAGATGGGTGTGTAGCCCTGGGCTGGAAAGCCATTGTCCCTGCAGCATCGTTGTGTTTCTGCAAAACGGTAGAGCTGGAGAACATCTCTTGGTGGTTGTCAGGTCCCAGCAGACAAATGATAGACATTTATTATGGATTTGCCTGTAGGACCACAAAGTAGGATTTCAAATACATCCATATGTAATGTGTAGGTTTCAACTGGTTTAGCTAAAGGCGTGGCTATGCAAGTTGACATTCTGTTTAAAGACTGCATTGTGCCTTTTTTTTTTTTTTTTGCCTCAAGTAAACATTTAAGTAAACCTGCAATAAGCCTTACTTAAACAACACAAACCAGTTTCATCTCGGTCCATTGTTTTCCTATAGGCTTGTAATACAATGTGAACTGACCAGGTTTATAATGAATTTAAATCTGTGCATTCTGTTCATTAGGCCTGCTCCGTGAGTGGGAAGTCTTTCTCCTGCTGAAGTTAGAAATAGTTCTTCAGGCCACTTAGTGGTCTTCTTGAATTCATTGTTGGAAAAATATCACGTGGGTTTGGGCACTGGGAAAGCGAGCTGTGGGCTGTATTTGTCCTGCAGGCATGAAGTTTTCTACTTTAGCTCCTCTTACTGCTTGACCTTGAGCCAGTGTTTGTTCCAGGCTGGCCGGCGTCTCTTTTGACTTGGCTGTGAGGGCAGAGCAGTCAAACCCAAGTGCTGCTTTTCTTTTCTTCCTCGCATTTTTGTGTGTTTGTCACATCTCCTGCTGTTCTCTCACAACTTCTGAAAGGAGTTTTCCATACCAGCAAACTACCTCCTGTGCTGAGAATTGGCCAAGGACTGATGCCAGTCTTATGAAGTTATGGTGCAGCAGTGGGGGTCCATAATTGGAGTGAAAGTAACCAAAATCACATCTTAATGTTTAGTGAGCACAAAAGAAACGAGAAGTAGAAAATCCAAGGGATATGGATAAATCACTGATTTTCAGTCTGATTGTCTTATTGGTCAGTCTCATGGAAAGTTCCTCCTGCCAAATGCTGTTTGTTTCTCAGAATTGTCTGCTTTAATTTAGAAGCTATTTACTTCCAAAATATTGTTTTCATGCCACTGTCACAGGCAAGCTCAGAAAGAGAACAAAGCCCGTTGAACAAGCAAGCTGCCCAGTTGAATTCACTGTTAATGCCTTCTTAAATGGTAATTAAGCTGTTGATAGATGCAACTCATGAACTAGTCCAATATATGGGTGCAGCTACACAGATTAACATGTTGTAGTAATGATGGGAAATCTGATGCATTCTTCAGGGGAAGAGAACCTGAAGAGTGAATTGCCTTTGTGTGAGAGACTGGACTGGACACCTGATCCAGCTGGACCATTGTAATGATCCCTCATGGGCTTGGTCAACTTAAAAGACCCACGAAACACGACTCAGTTTGAACAGAGTTGATCAAAATGGGGTTTTGAGTTTGTTCAGCCTTGAGAAAAGAAGGCTTAGGGGAGACCTTATCACCATGTTCAGTATTTAAAGAGTGGCTTCAAAGAAGATGGAGACTCCATTTTTACAAGGAGTCACATGGAAAAGACAAGGGGCAGTGGGTACAAGTTGCTCCTGGGGAAACTCTGGTTGGGCACAAGAGAAAAACTTTTCACAACGAGAACAATCAGCCATTGGACTAATCTCCCCAGGGAAGTGGTGGATTTACCATTACTGGACACTTTTAAGATTCATCTGGACAGGGTGCTGGGCCGTCTTGTCTGCACTGTGCCTTTGCCAGGATAGGATGGACCAGATGATCCTTGAGGTCGCTTCCAACCTGGTATTCTATGAAAACGCTTGGTGAGCGCGCTGTGTTGACTGCAGTATTTTCTGTCTTCCGCACTGTTTGAGGTGCAGTTATAGAGACTGTTGAGGATCGATCTGTCTCAGGACATTATTACTTAACTATTCATTTCATTTTTGACTGTATCGGTGCTCGGTCTTTCCCAGCCATCTCCTCAGATGCACATCATGAGACTGGGACTTCTAATTCTGTGGTTATGGCCAAGACTATCTCTTTTGCTTCACTTTCCCCTCTCGGTACAAGACCAAGCACCGGTGCTTCCTAGATGGGACCAGGTGGCACGTCACCAAAAATAGCTGTTTTGGGTAGAATAAGGAAATCCGCAGCAGGAAGAAAGCCAAGCTAAACCGCGCAGTGCTAAGTAACGGCAATTCAAGCAGCAGAGAAAAATCGTATCATAAATTGAAAGAGTTTGAAATGAGCAAAAAAAAAATAAAAATGAGAAATTTCTGGCATGTGACTCGAAATGTTGGTGGGGTGAGTTGGGAAGGAAAGGGTCGGGTGATGTCAGCCTCTGCATTTGAGAGACTGAGAGAGAAATGGTGCAATAAGGCTGCACGGCATTTGCTGACTTTTGCTGTGCTTACTCAGCAGCAGAGATGCAGCTGCCATCAGCCCTTCTCTTCCCGTGATAAGTAAAAGTTATTTATTGCAGAGAGATACCTTGGGGAAGATCATGTTTTTAGGGCAACTTAATTTGATTTAATGCAATGAAATACTCAATTCCTGTAAGAAACACAAAGTTTTGGAAGAAAGAAAAACATACACCCTCTGAACATAAATGCTTCTCCTTCAGAAGCAGCATTTAAGATTTTCCTTAGGATTTTAATCGGTGTTCTGAAATGCTGATACTAAAGTCTCTATTTACAAATCCTTTCTTCTTGGTTTGTAATCCACCTTGTAAAAGTAACGGCTGTCTGATGTGTTGTGTGTAACTGTCATCATATAAAAATATCTAGGGGTGGCTTATCTGTCTGTGGGCGATTTTTGCACTGCCGGCTCTCGTTGGTGTATCTAATGAGATCTGCGTATGGCTTGTGCGCGCACAACATGTGCGTCTTCACTCGTCACTTTTGTGACCGAACAGAACTTTGACTTGGAGAGTACTTGGGTACTATGTCAGCAAGTGGTTTTAGCCTGGAAATTACTTGCTTCTTTCCCTTTTGTTTTCAAATGTATTTTTACTGCCAGTGGTGTGCCCTGTTTGTGTACGTATCTGTAAGAAGTCTCGTGCTTATCCAGTATTTTCCAAGTTGAGTACGGCTGTAGTTGAAAGGTGATTGAATTTGCCAGATTGCTGAGGTTGCTGCTGCTTCTGAAATTGGTTTCTCCTAGCTCAAGGGATCTCAGAAGTTCTCTGGAGCAAGCATGCTTACTGGGACTTCACCTTGGAGGTCACCAGTGCTTCCCTTTAAAGGCTGCCTCATCTTTTTGTCAGCCTTCTGAAAATGCCCTAGCAACAAAACCTGCAATTATTCATGGTAGGAAATCATTTAGTGTAGTTTAAGCTACCTATTATACACTGTAATATTTGGAAAGAGTAGCAAAAGCAGGCTCATGTGGCAGACCAGCTTGACAGGCTGCCTGGAGAACGCAGGAGCCGGAGCTGCGTCAGACTTTTGAGGGGTCCCCAGGTTGTCTGCAGAAGCTGTGGCAAGCGTCAGCCCTGAGTAATAAATAATTACCATGACGAAGACCAGCATGTACTGTTCTTTCAGTGTCTTGATCCGCAATTACCGTTTTCTAGCCATTGCCTAAAAGCCCAAGCTGCTAGTGTTAGCCTTACTGGTATTTTCTGATGCGAGGAAGACCAAAGTAATAGCTGCTCTGGCATCAGCAACCCACCGAAACTGCAGAATATACGTGAAGTCCTTTGGTTGAGTATACGTCTGCAATTTGAGACTGGAGGGGAAAAAAACCAAAAAGAAACCCAAAAAAACCCCTATCTGATCCTCTCTCCTGCTGTGAATGGATTTCTTAGTACTTCTTCCTTGTTTATCTTTAGGCTTTTAGAGATTTCAAAGAGGTTTGGCCTGTGAGTCATCCTGCTGTCCTGCAACATGGTATTAACTTGAGGCAATTCCAAGTGTGGTATAATACCACTGTAACTGGAAATCTGTGATTCATACTCGACACTGTAATCCAAGTAATGTATTTATTGTGGAGGGGAGAGGGGAGTTCGTATGTTTGGTTAATTTTTTGATTCTCAGGTTTCTCTGAAATGAATGAAGATTTCTTTGATAGGTTTGTGCTGTGTATTTGTTGTGCTTTGGTTTTTTTTTTTTTTTTAAATGGACCAAATTCATTCTCTTGATAAAACTGATTTTAATAGCTAGGAAGATTGCAACACAAGGGCATGGCTGACTGGGGGGAAAAATGGTAACAGAGTGTTTATAGAGGAGATGTCTTGTACCTGGTGGCCATAAACAAGCATTTAGCAACCAAATGGTGTGAAATCCTGTAGGAAGAGAGTAGTTACCTAAGCATCTTGGCAGTGGTGGCTGAAGTCAGAATATCACCTGCAGCTGCAAAGGCATGATTTTTGGCAGTGAGTTTCTACATAGCGCTGTGGTTGGAGGGAAGGGTTGTGTGAATTCTGACAGTGGTTTGGAAAGCTCTTGTTCCTGTAAAGGCAATTCAAAGGGTGTGCTTGTTTCCTGCTCAGCAACAAAGCAATTCTGCTGCTGCTGCAATACAACACCGATGGCATGGGTACCTTGAGCCTGGAAAGTGAGATGGATTTGCTTGAGGCGTGCTTTATTTTGTTGGCTTCAGTGAGCAGTCTGCAGACCACCTGAGTGCTGTGCAGAGCTTAGACGAAAATGCTGATGTCTTTCATATTTTTTTTTCACTGTTGACGAGCAGACCCTTATTGTGATTTGCTGACCCCAGGTGTTAAGGTGGACCAGGTGATGTAGAAGGCATCTGTTTATACTGAGGCTGAATTACTCTGGCTTGAGTGGAAGTCCCTGCTTTGGGGAACAGCATTTGAATAAGATTTTTCCTATCAACAAGAGCAGGAGTTCCGTGATGGCCATGTACCCAATTCCTGTAAATGCCAGGCTATGTTATGATGTGGTCAGTTTGGCATCACAGAATGGTATGTTTTATATGTATAAATGTATGCTACCTATGTATAGTCTTCACGTTATTTTCTTCAAAACTGGGGAATAAGTGCTCAAAATGTTGCCTGTTTTTTATACTCTGCAGTTCCAGTATGAGTCACCCTCTAAGTCACTACTGGACTAGATGGACCATTCCATTGATATATACAGTATGGCTGGTCTTATGATTTCAGGCAGTTTTGTTCCATAAACAAGTTAACATTGCTTTCTGCCACTTGTAATCCTTTCATTTGCAACCTGTAATAATATTTCATCCGTGCTTCTTGCTAGCTGTGAGTTAGTACGCAGTGGGGATTTAGCTCCTCCATTTCCTGCTCACTTGCAGCAGCGGTGGCACAGGTGTCTCTTGGTTCCTTTGCTCCGTGCAGGAGTTGCAGGAGATGCTCTTTCCCCAGCAGTGACTTTCCCTGCCAGTGACTGACCTTTCAGAATTAGTCTAGAACCTGAGGCTCCTGCAAATACAATAAATGCTCCCCAAAGAAAATTTGCATTATCCTATCCCAAATCTAAGTACTAATGTTCTAGTATGGGATTATTGATTTTATGATAGTCCTTTTTTTTTTTTAAACTCTCTAGATCTAGCATCTTGTTTTAGTACAGCTCTATTCTTCACATCGTCCCTCTCCCACAGTTGCCCCCTGCATGTGTATTTTCCTTGGAAATCCATATGGATGGCTTGCCCTTCAGGAACGTGGTGCAGTCGGGTGCATGGAGGCGTGTTCTGCATCAGTGAACTATGTGTACCGATGCAGCTGAACTTTCTACAGGCTGTAGATTAAAATTCTTATAACTTTTTTTTTTAAATGAGTGTTAAGCTAAGCAAAACAAAATGCAGGGAAGACGTTCAAGTATTTAGAGGTTTGTGATCTCTCTCTCTCTTGGTCACATTGAAGGCCTGAACGAAAGTTTCATTTGATACTGATGATGGGAACAACCTTGAAAGTGCAGCTGAGGACTTTGCTTGTGACTGGATAGGACTTTCAATCATCACTAAGCTCTAAAAATAAATCACTCTTTCCCCATTAAAGCTCAAAGGTGGTTGTTTAGCTGTATGTTTAGAAATGACCAAAGGCGGGTGCATGGATAATTCTTGAGCTGCAGATCAACTTTTATTGCTTGAGGGGAAACTCTGGCCACGTGGAATCTGTGAGTGCTCCCGGAGCAGACAAGGACATCGCGTAGGCCGCTGCCCAGCAATGAGGGAAATCATCAAATTTCAGTGCAACTAAACACAGCGATTGGTGGGGTGTCTGGGAGGGCTCGTGTTTGTTTGTGCTGTTGTTACAGCAAGTTGTCATGGGTTTTGTCTGTGATACCGCTTGACTTTTCGTCTTTCAGTTTGGGAATGTAGGGGAGAAGTTACTTCCTCCTTTAAGAGCAGTCCATTTGCATGATAAAAAGATATACTCCTAGTAATGTTAAATAATCTGTTTCAATTTAGGTGTTAAAATATAAAATAAACTCTGAAATATGAAATAAAACATAGTACTTAATAGTATCTTTCTCTTATGCCTAAGAAAAGCACCGCAGTACTTGGATTTGGTTGTTTCCTCCCCCCATTTTTTTTTTTAAGGCTACAGGAAGTATGGCAAGTCATCCTACGTAATCTTTTCGCTTTGGGTTGTTGTTGTTGGCAGTTGTGGAGCTGTTCCCTGGTGGTTTTGTTGGTTATGCAATTAAGAGCTGTCAGAAACATGTACTGCAAGGAACAGGTGTTATATTAAGTATATGAAACTAATAATAAAAAAAAGTCTTCAGACTGAGTAAGTTTTCGTTCTGCTTCTGATCTATTATCAAAGCGACGGGGCTTTTTCCTAGTCTCAGTAGAAAGCATCTTATCAAAACTACAGATCTACCACTGCCTTTTTTGATTCTTTTTCCCAGCACTGGTTCACTTCTCTGTCAATGGAATTTTATTTATTTTTTTTAAGAGTAAAAAGACCAGCAACCTTCTGCTTGTCTTCTGAAGGCTGCTTTTCTCCGTCACCGGTATTTTGGGTAGGGTTTTTCTAAAGATAAAACGGCATCTTCTTAAGCAGACAGTTGAACTGTTCTGCTTCACTGGCTTCTGCATGTGTTAAAGAAGTCACAAAATGTAGGTCTTTCTGCCAGACGGAATACTGCATTTAGTATGTTTGCAAGTGGCTGCAGCCACTGCGGTGACTGGGGTGATCTTGGGCTTGCTGGAGTCAGTGGAAAAGGTAGTTTTGGTGGGCTTGCATTTCGTTTTGGGGTTTTTTTGGGTTTTTTTGGTTGGGTTTTTTTTTTAAGTTACTTAATGAGAAAACAATATATTTTAAATATTTTAGGTCAGGTTTTTGTGCTGAAATATTCATTTTAGTCATTAAATATTTAAAATTGCCAGGGCTGTTTGGAGTTTAAACTGATCTTTCTAACCTGCACCAGCATGTAACTTGGTCATTAGAAAAACAGATGACAAAATGCAATGTGTTACTGCAGCCTTGTCATTCACCAGCAGCATCAGGAATGAGGTATTTTGGGCTTGCATAATCTCTTACTTTAAATCAGTTAAAAGAGAGGAGAGAAAGAAGCTGCAGAATATGATAGAATGAAGAACTGGGGGAGGGGGGGGAATAAATTATTGAAATGCCATTTTTAAAATAAACACAACACGTTCAACCAGAGCAGAATGAGGCAGGGAGTGAGGGGGGGGAACACCGAAACTATATAGATAGGCTTACAACTGCGCCCAATGGGGACAGATAGCTGGCAGAATCCTAACAGCCCAAGCCCTGCACGGTGTTTTCAGTGGTGTGGGCTTGCGCTCTCTCTGGTAGGTAAAAGCCATTTATCTCCCCCAAAAGGGAAGCTCCAAAGGTACCTCTATATTAGCAGCAGTTACAACTGATGAGCCAAATTCTTGCCCTCCCCCCCCCCCCCCCCCAAGCTTACAGAGCTGCTGATCCCCTGCAGCAAGAAGCGTCCGAGGTGTCTTCTGCACCTTCAGCCCAGAGCGTATATGCCCATCAGGCATAAATATATTAAGTAAAAAAAAAAAAAAAAAAGAAAATTTATTGGGAGTGTGTTTTTCAATATTCCTCTATGCTTTTATCAGTGCCATCCTAGCTACAGAAGTGAAATGGTGGCCTTATCTTGATGGAGACGGGAACCGTACTGATGGCACTGTTCAGGATGTCTGAAGTCCCGTGTATGGACATCTCTGCTTGGAGACAGAGTATCCTATTTTTGGTATCGCTGATCCTGTAGAAATTTGTCAAAGATGTGTTTGTTCCAAAATAATTTCCTGGTCAAAGAAATACACGCGTGGTTGTCTTTGTGCTCTTTTTTATTAAAATAGGTGGAGTTGTAATTTGGAAGTTAGGTGTGTTTCGAAGAGGCATTGGGCAGGGGTGGGGTTTCCAGGAGTCCTTAGCTGGGCTTGACCTAAATATATAGGTGTATAATAACAAGAGCTGCTCCAAGCTCTGTGTCACTAAACCTTAGCAAACCACCTCCAAAAAGGTAGCGATGTGTCTTTCCTAGTCATGTGTGAACGCTTTGCTGACAACAGCTGCCGAGGATTGCTGAAAAAAGCTGCAAAATCCACCTTTTTTTTTCCAAGGCCGAGGTGCCAGCCCAGAGAGATGCACGGGAGGGTTTTGCTCAGCTTCTCCTGCTCCACCCTGACCACGGGGTGTCGTACGCCTGGGGTGAATCATAGAATGTGTTGGGTTGGAAGGGACCTTTAGAGGTCATCTAGTCCAACCCCCCTGCAGTAAGCAGGGGCATCTTGAAGGAGGGATCCTGCTTGGGTCCTCTCCTGTTGGGAAGAGGAGACTGATGTTTAAAAGCTGAGGAAGCGGCAGGATGTTTTTGTGGCTGGGGGTCCGTGTAGGTCTTTGCTGGCAGTGGCCGGGTGGTGTGTGGTGGAGGTAAAGGGGGAAGGCAAATAGCAAATCCTTTTCCCATGGTGGTTGTTTTTGAGCAGGCGATGTGTATGTAAGCTAGCAAATTAACAAAGCTGCCCTGCTTTTCCTCTGTGGGTGCCTGTCCTGAGCAAACCCGCTGGTTTATGGGGCTGCTGAGGTAGTTAAAAAGAATTACCAGGATTTCCAGTGAAAAACCAGGTTTAAAACATAGGTGGGATGTTTTGATTTGGTCTAATTATACACTCCCCTACAGGGAGGCTTTTAAAACCGTGGATGCTGTGAAATGTAGCCCGAGTTTTCTCTATCCTGCAGGATCCACACAGTTTGTCTCTCTGCTTATCTCCGTTTCGGAGAAACGGTTGAGAGGGGCTTTTGATTCCGCTGACTCAGATGCTTTAGCATCTCCTGGACGTCAGTCGCAGTCACACAGACCTGTGCCCGGGGGGGCGGCAGGGGCAGCACCGCTGGGGCTGTGATTGAGCACGGGGGATGCTGGCTGCAGGGACCACTTGGGAGGGTGCCCTGGGGCAGCTCTCGGAGCAATAAAGAAAAGCTCTGATTTCCAGACATGGACAGGCATCACTGCACTGTCACGTACAACAAATATCCGCGGAAGGGGACTAACACGGTGTTTCTAAAATGGGGTTTTTATTTTTTTTTAAACGAATGAATTCTTCGATATAGTTAACACAAGCATATTTTCTGGTATATATGGCACTGAGCCTGACTCTTTCCACTGTCTACTAACGTCTAGCAAAAGTGATAATGACCTTCAGCTAACTACTAAATGCCAATCTGATGTCTGTTTTGTTTTATTTTTTTTCAGGTTGATTTTTATTTTAATACAAACCAGTGAAGATGACGCCAAAACATGAAAAGCAAGTAAGTCACGTCTAAGCTTTAATAAAAAGGGATTCTACTTTGGTGGTTGTGGATTGAATTTCATTAAGGTTCACGTGGACCAGGAAAGATTGGTTGCATTCTTCATGCTTTTAATTGCTAGGCTAGAGAATATTCTGGAGTGATGTAGTGCCAGTTCCTTCTGTTAAAGTTTGATGAAAGAATCAAATATTCATTGGATTACAGAGAAGGAGAGTAAGTGACTCTGTGCATAAGGGCCTCAGACACTGAGACAGGAGAGGACTTGGATTTCGGTCTTGTCTCCATCAGTCTTCAGGTTTTTTGTAGGACATAATGGTTGGAGCTGGGTCTGAACTCTGATTACCAGATGCACGGACCCCAAGAATCACACTTGCATGTTCTCTTCTGCTCAGTCCCAATGAACATCAAAAGTTTCAACAAATTATTTTGTCTCAGCTGTTAGTCTCTTAACAGCCTTACTACTCAGCGTGCGTGGAGCGAAGATGCCGACACTCCCAGCGTGAAAAGCCCCACGTCCTTTGTGGTTGATCCTTTTACTAATAGGCAATCTGATGGGAAACTCTATTTTTCTCAGCAGCTTTGCGGAAAATGACTCTTTGGGGGTTATTGACTAATCAGATGTGTAACAGTGGCACCGTGGAGCATGAGGTTATCACCTGCTGTGGTCCTGGGCACAGGCATTGGAGTTAAAATGCAGCTGGAATGATTAATGCAAATAATCATCCAATGCGAGATTATTTTTATTCATCCTCCTTGTGGTAGATTTTTTCCCTCATATTAAAAATAGATGTTTCCATGTCAGATTTCCTATTTTCCTAATAGGAAAAGGTTAAAAGGAGACTTCTCAGAAACAGTTTTTGTGCTCAAATTCTATGTAGTAGAGCTTTTGGTTTATCCTTGTCTCTGAGCAATCCATTGCATTGTGCAGAAATATTTCCAACAGGAGAAAGGAGGAGGGGGGAAGAAAAAATTAAAAAAAAAATTTAAAAAAAAAAAAAAAAGAAAAAGACTTCTTGTGTTTGCTTTATCTGCTTTTATGGTGTATTCTTCCTTTTGAGGCAAATCCAAATGGGAACGTTTCAGTTTTCAGTGCTTGTGTCTACATGACCTCGGTGCTGCCCTTTACCTCTGCTGTCAGCGCTCCTGTTCTTTGCGTGGAACTGGAACCACGAGGCTCCCTTACGGCCTCCCCGTAAACCGGGCTTGGGGGACACTTTGGCCATTTTGTCATTTCTGTGTGACCCTAACTACTTGGACTGCTGCAAGCCTCGAGGATGGGGTAGCAAAATGCCACCGGTGCCATCCGTGCCTGAAGTTGCTGGCACAGAAATCACAGCCGTTTTAGCCAGGAATTAAAAGGCACATCCAGCCAGAGAAGCTGCTCTGCTGATTCCTGCTCGTTAAGTAGTGATGTCCATTTTTTGTACCAGTTACGACTACTGTGGGTGCAGGTTTGAGGTTCTTCATGGGATGTTAGGGCTAGCATGGCTACTGTGATTCATATCAAAGCTACAGTGCTAGCAGTTTGGATAGGAAATGCTTTGCTTATGAATGTAGCTGTTTCCAGCGAGAAGGAATAAATGGTGATGCCACTTTCTCCAGCAGCTTTCTGTTGAGTCCGTATTGTTCCCAGTGCAACAGGCCTTCATGACCAAGCTTGGACACTCTGAACTGTCAGCAGCCATTTCTGGTTTTGAGAGAATTTTTTGCACTGAAGTGTTACAAGAAACATGTCATTTTTGAATGCATGATAGACATGCATGTATTGTGCCCCTCAATTAAAAAAACCAACCAACCACAAACCCCATACTGATACCAAAAGAAAAAGTATATATAATGTGGCATAATAACTAGATCTGCTATTCTGGAAAAGACAAGCAGAACTGAGTGGGAGGGGAAGAAGACACGCTGAAAAGGATTGCAGATGACGAAAGTAGAAAGTCCCTGAAATCTTGGCTGTCTTCAGGCTCTGCTTCCCAGGTCGGTTGTACGGCTGGGCTGCAACGCAGCCTTGTGACAAAAGGTGACGTTAGCCTTCATCTGGGCTGTGGGAGGAAGAGGTCAGCCTCCCCTCCCCTAGGTGAACAGTGCATTACTGCGAGATAGACACATCTGTTGAGGGTATCCTAATTTTTGTAGGAAGACGAGGGGAGCAAAGGGAGTATATACAGAGGAGAAGGGCAATTATTTACCCAAAACTGCTGTAATCTGGCGACTCTGATGATGAACGCAAGGTGGACTGAGCATACAACAGCAGTCCCCCAGAGAAATATTCTGCCACCTAACTCTTCTTGGTCCTTAACATAGCCTATATGTGAATATTGGCCTTTACAAGCCTACTTTCATAGGGATGGGGAGGCATAAGCACCTCTTCTGGCAGTCTATCGGCATCTATACTGGGCAGTTAGGGCTGCTTTGATTAAATCAATATTGTTGTCCTAGTGGGGTCTTGTATCCTGGAGAAGGCTTAAAGGTCAAAAGAGAAGGGATGGTCTAAGTGTGCAATGCCACTGTTCCAGAGCAGCAAAAAAAATCTAACGGGAATTGGGATTAGGGCTTTCAGGATTCAAGAGATTTATAGAGGAAGTAACCATAGATGTTGAGAAAGGCTGTACATTTTTGGGTTTTTTTTATTTTTTTTTGTTGCTTAACGTTCATCTTGCTTCATTCTGAACTCAAATTCAGAACAAAGGAAATAAAGGGGGGGGGGAGGGGAACAACAAAACAAAAATCCACCCAGTCTTCTGCTGAAATCCCGGTGTTTCAAATCAGAGCTGACCCTGACTGCCTGTGAGGGCTGCAGTTTGCTGAGGTGCTCTGCTGTACCGCAGATCATTTTCACTCTGGGCTCGGTGATGTGCTGCCTGGACACCCACCTGCCAGAGCAGGTCTCCTTTCTTCTGTAGGTAGAGTCTGAAGGGGGCTTGACTATGCTCAGTATTGAAACTGTGACTGTGTAATTGGAAATTAGAAGTATACGTTTGGTTTTTTTTTTTTTTTGCTGTAAATGACGTGATCCGGAATGACTTGCAAGGTAAATTAGCATGGTCTGGGATGATTTGCAAGGCAAATTTTGATGATTAGCGTGGCTAACACAACCCTTTATCGTAATATTTTGGTATAGTGGGGGTTGAAAGAAGCATTTTACTTCGAAGATTATTTTGATTCTGTACAAAGCAGAGGGTTATAGAAGGTTATTTGGAAATGAAGTCATTTGGGGAACCTGGATAGGAGGAAGGACAATGAGAAGCCAGTGAGGCGGTGGGTGCGAGGAAGGGGACTGAGGTTAGGTTATGAGCAGATGTGACTCCTGGGCTGCAGCAGCTGCAGGGTAGAAGAGAGATGTGTCCCATTTGAAGCTTCCTGGTGTAATTCCTCTTCTTCCAGCTTGCGGGACTGATGCATTCAGTGCTCAGGAGAGAAAAGCAAGTATGTGTAGGAGAAGTGATTGCAGCTCTGGGGAGGAGTGGGACACAGGGGAAATAGGAGGCTGGGGAAGACAAAAACTTGGGAGAAGATAAGACTATGGGTATGAAAAG
Organism: Chroicocephalus ridibundus; assembly: GCF_963924245.1. NCBI lineage: Eukaryota > Metazoa > Chordata > Aves > Charadriiformes > Laridae > Chroicocephalus > Chroicocephalus ridibundus. The sequence continues at coordinate 37,007,456 of NC_086285.1, forward strand.
ATGTTATAGTGGGTCCAAAAGTCTGCTGTGTCTATATACGTATGCTAAATATGATAGACGGTGAGGCAGGTGGAAAAAAAACAGCACGCTGTTTGAGGGGGAGTAACTTCCTTGTGTCTCCCACTAGCATTTTTGTAGAAGTAAAGGCGTGACCCTCAGGTGGTACAAGCGATTGCAGCTCTGTTCGTTTGTTCCTCTTGTGCCACGTTGGCATGGGGTTAAGAAGCTGCAGAGGACAATCGGGCCTCTGGTGCTCTTGGGTGAGGAAAGAAGCAGCAGAGATGGTGGGAGCCTCTCAAACAGGGTTTCTTGGGCGACGTGCTCGTGACACCCCCCAGAAGGGTTTCAGGCAATAATGTAGAAAACGCCCCTGTGACTAGGAGCTGGGCTAAGGGACACGAAACCGTGGGCTGTATCCAGCCATCAGGCCACAAGCTCCCCATCCCTGAAGCAGTGCCGCCTGGAAATCAGCGTGGTAAATGATTTATTCCAGACCATGAGTGTCTCCCTGACATGTACACAGTGCAGTGTGACTGTTCAGGGGAAAAAAAAATAAAAATCTTTTCCATCCAAGGTTGTCATTGTTCTCCTGTCGGTCCGTTGAAGGTTGCTGGTGGCACGCTGAAGTGTGTGTGTGAGAGAGAAGACTTTGGCTGAAGAGGAAAGATTTCTTCTCTGACATCTGTGGTTTGGGCATGGAGAGACACATTTTGAGAGCTTCCTAGTTCAAGATTTCTTGATTTGTGCAAAGTCATACTAAAATAGAGTGTTATTTAACCAGAGACGCTGTCATTCCTCCCACAGCCGATTCCTGAGCCTGGAGATCTTGTGCAGTGCCTTCCTCTCGGGGGGAATATACCTACAGCTTAAAATGATGCGGTTTTCTTTAACTGAGTCATTATTTAAGTGGTTGGGTTAGCTCTTTGGCTGAGTAGCTTATTTAAGCAACTGAAGTAGGGCAGCCTATTCATGTCCTTGGGAAATAGCAGGTAGTTGGGCACACTTTCAACCTTTGTATTTTAAAGAGATCTTTTCCATCTCAATATGAACTCACAGATTTACCTTTTTTTTTTTTTGCTTTGGTTTTGGTTTTTTTTTTTAAACATGATACAAGTTTTCACATGGTCATTAGCTAAGGATACTTGGAAGCATGTAATTCTTCAGCCTGTTCCAATTCCTCTTAGTGATGCCCAGTTACATGGCAGTGATGCCCACAGGCCTCATACTCCTTCAGGATCCCTCTAAATTATATAAATGTAGGAATTAAAAGGGAGTAGACTATATATGACAACTTCTATGACAAATACTGTATACCATTGTGCCCCCAAAATGGGGAATTGCGCTCTGCAGTGTGTCTGTGTTGCTTCCTTGGGCAGGTTGATGGGCAGACTGGGATAGCGGAGCCCAGGTCCTGCATCCTTGGGTGTACTCCCTGGATTGAGTTCCTGGTGTATCAGGAAGCGTATGTGGCAGAGGAAGATTAATCACCTTCCATACGGCATCCGGGATGCTAGGCTTGAGACCTTGAATTCCCTGTGTTGAATCTGTGTCCAGGGCAATTAATAGCAGTATTTTCCTTTTCCTTCTCCTTTTCCACTGTGCTGGAGCAACTCATTTGGGGCATAGAGATAAGGCAGTTCTTCAGCTCCTTGTGGAGGTACCGAGCACTTACATCAGATCCCTGAAATCAATGGGTATAAATACTTGATTAAAAAAACCAACATAGGTACAATAGCAAAAGAAATTTAGGAGCGAATAAAATGCTATATGTATGTATTGGGTACATGAAGCAGGTTTGTAACACGTTCATCGTGAATGTTGACTGCAAGGGTGGGAAAAGCCTAAAATACCTGCCTAGTTCTGTTTTATGTGCGTGACTTTGAATGTTAGGTTTTTGGTTTGTAGCTACTGAAATCACCAAATCTCCAATGCATGAAACGTGTGACTTCTCACAGTATTACTTAATCTGAAATATTCTTTCTCAGCTAGCAGTTTGGCAAGGAATTTCCCGGACATGTGGTGTAGCTCAGATGATTCATTGCTTTTTGCTTCTCCTTTTATAGGGTTGCAAAATTCAATAAAACAGCAGTTCGGCTTTTAATCTGAGCGCAGTAGTTTGTGGAAAAGCAGAGCAATCAAGAGAGTCTTTCAGGCTCCCTTTGTCTTCTTAAATTAATTGCTTGATTTCTATTATGCACTTGCAGGAATTTGTAACTGTCTTGGTGAGAGACCCCAGGACGCAAAAAGAAGACTCATGGCATTCTTACATAGACTACGAGATATTTATTCATGTAAGTATCAAAAAACATCAGCAAAGATTCTTTGGGCTCTTACTGCTGTTTCTGTCCAAGCCAGGATTCTCTTTGGGGTATTAGTGGAATTTCTTTATACCGCTTATGGGAGGCTGGAGGATATTATTGTACTTTTAACAACTGAGATGCAGTGGAGCAGGTAAGGTGGGTTGGCCAAAGGCGGTGCAGAAGGTCTGTGGCAGAGCTGGGAGGTGAACCTGGTGTGTTCACACGCGCACTCCACAATGTCTTGCAACAGAGAGTATTTTTAGCTCTACTTATTAACTAGAAGATGGTCATAGTCAGTGATGTTTTTACCGTTATAGAAGTAGTTTCGTCTTCAGGTATTCATGGGAAAACAGCTTTATTTTCCAGTAATTATTTGGTTATTTTTACTTTAAATTCTTTTTTTTTTTTTGGCCAAGTTATTTGATTGCTGCAGTGTGGTTTTTTTCAGTGTACCTTGACATTCCTATTATGCTAGTTTAGTGGTGCTTGGATATGTAAAGTAACTACATCTGGGTTTCTGATTGTAGTCTACCATATGTCAATGGGAGTGCGCTTAGAACTACTGTTCTCTTGTCTCTTAAATCTGTCCTATGCATAACTTTCTGTTGATTATTCTTCTTTGGTGGGTCGCATACGGAAGGAGTTATCCTAATTTCACAAATCTAGATCCAGGGGCTTTAATAGCAATGTAAAAAAATAAAAATAAAAATTTTGTGAGGCGTATCAAGTGAAGAATTTGAGAGCACAGAGTTACATGATTAATGCTTGGCAGAGGACCGAAAGCATTTCCTTCCTGTGTGGGAGAGTTAAGCATTCAGGGTAATGAGAGCAAGCAGTCAAATGATGGCTTCTTACATGTCCATCGTGACAAGTGCTTCTCTCCTGTGAGGCAATTGGAACTGTGAAACGTTCACATTTTGCAATGTGGTTTAAGTGCTGGTTCCAAAGCAATTATATTTTTGACCTCTGGTCGATAGAAATTCTGTAGGTTTGGCGGGGCGGGTGCTGTACTACTGTTTCACGGACGTTGGTGCTTCTGGAGAGCTGGCTTCCTCAGCGACTGGTAAATTGGGATGGGGTCATTTAGACCCAGTGTTACGTGATTCAGGGCTGGGCACCTCTGAAGCTGATAAGCATCAGCTCAGCTTCCAACCGTCACAATGCCAGGGCTTTCAGAGACCAGGTCTCTAGGTCAGTCCTACCATCCAGGCTTCTCCATGGATTCAAAAATCTTGAGTCTGCCAGGCTCTTAGACCAGCAGGATTCCTCTTCTGCCCAGCACCTAGAGCACTTGGCTTCTTAAACTGTGTAGTATCCCGGACACTCGTCTATTCCAGAAAGCTGTCGTCTTTGGGCCCTCTACAATCTGCTGACTAGGAGTTGTGGCTCCTGGCAGGGGATCCAGGATGGTTGGACTGCAGGCAGATTTATACTGCAGTCCTCTTTGGCAGGTGGGGTTTCATCTAAATGTCTGCTCCACAGTAAGATTTGGCAGAAGCATTTAATTTCCGTGAATTGTTTCTCTTTTGATGAATTGGCGCTTCATTCTAGTGGACTAATAGTGTTCTGTGGGAAAATTTCCAAATGCTGCTACTTGCAGAGAGCAGTCACAGGGGTTTCTTTGATTTGGTTTAAGTAGGATTGCACACTGGAAGAACTTCGTAGCTAACTGGCCTGGTTTTGGCTGGATTGGCCAATCAGATGGACCTCCCCCCCCTCCTTGGAGAGGAGAGGAAGAGATAAGGAGACTTACGAGTTTAGAAAAAGGACTAAACTACTTTAATGAAAATAATAATAGATACGAAAATAGTAAATAATAATAGAATAATAAAAATTAAAGAAAAAAGTATACAATACGTACAAAACCGTATCCAGCTCCCAGGATGACGATCGCGTCACCAGCAGGCACAGGGAAAGTCCCAGACTGGAGTCAGCGATGGACAGGAGCTGAATTCCGGAACTAGAGTCAGGAATGCTGGGATCGGGATCAAAGGCAGACGAACAGACAGGGTCCTCCTCAGACATCGGCCACTGAAGAAACAGTGAGCCAGAGCAGCCTTGCCCCTTTGAGCTCTCAGCTTTTATACTGAGCGTGATGCATTGGGATGGAATACCATGTTGGGCAGTTTTGGGTCACCTGTCCCATCTGCTCCTCCCTGCAGGTGGGACCCCTCTATGCTTCTCTGCTTCCAACCCTCTAATGGGGCAAAACAGCGAAGTTAGCTGACCTTGGTTGTTATCGCAATAAGTCTAAGCAAGAGCCTCTCTGGATACCATTCCTTGGTATAATCAGGTCTTATCACTCTGAGAGTGAACAGTTTCTGAACAACATGCTGTTAATTTCAGAGTTTAGTCGGTTAGAAGAGGCCCAGCTAAAAAGTAAAATTACAAAACAGAAAATTGGTTCTGTTTTACCTCAAACCAGGACACTAACTCTTTGCAGGATTATAACCAGAATAACAAACGTGACTTACTTCCCTGCAAATATTGGCGTTACCTGCTGAAACTTTCTGAGGTTTTTTTTTTTCCTGTTACTGCAAGTTGTACTATGATCCAGATCTCTTGCTTTGAAGAAGGAAAAAAAGAAAAAAAAAAAAAAAAGGCAATGAAAAATACTTCCCTGAGAAGCAGCAGAAACTGTCACCAGTCTTGTCTGAGATAAAGCACAGTTCTTAACCTAACCTGAATTCATGTCAAGCTTTCCATTGGTGTCTCGGGGATTAGCATCTCAGATGTGTTTTTAATACCATGCCTGCACCTTAGCTTAAGCTGATTTACAAAGTAAAATGTTTTTTATTTCCCAACAGACAAACAGTATGTGCTTTACAAGGAAAACATCCTGTGTTAGAAGACGCTTTCGAGAATTTGTTTGGCTTCGACAGAGGCTTCAGAGCAATGCGGTGCTTATGTGAGCAACTCTATATGTGGCTATTCGATAATCTGTCAGTCATGGAAGGGGAGGATCGTTTCATCTTAGCACGGAGAATTACAGAAATCGGAGCTGGAAAGCGTCCTGTGTTTCTTACTAGCATGAGTTTATTTCTATAAGGTGTTTTCTCTGTGTTAAACCCAGAAGAAGGTGGTTTGTACTGATAGCCTTTGTTTGGTGAGCCCCCCTCTAATTTCCAACAGATTTGGTCTGTGTTTCCCTTTGCTACGTAGAGGCAGCAGAAACAGCGCTGCGGTGTGGGTGTATGTACCTCCTCTCTGTGCTTTTAGGACATGCTTGTGGTGAGACACTGGAACAGGTTGCCCAGAGAGGTGGTGGAGGCCCCATCCCTGGAGACATTCAAGGCCAGGCTTGATGAGGCCCTGAGCAACCTGATCTAGTTAAAGATGTCCCTGCTTACTGCAGGGGGGACGGACTAGATGACCTTTAAAGGTCCCTTCCAGCCCAACACATTCTATGAGAGACTCAGGCAGACATGCATGCAGGCGTAACAACTGGACCAGAAATACCTGGTTTATTTATTTTGCCCTTTGAGGTGTGTGAGAAGCCCTCCACTTTCTCAGCCTCACGTTCCCAGATTCCCTTTCATGAGCTTCTGGAACGTGACCCGTGAATTTCACATACTCGGGGTTGGCATTTGCATATTGCATTTCTCTCAGCTGTTTCAGATGTGGTTTTAACTCTGCGTTTGCTTCTCGTTTATAAAGACAGTTACCTGAACTGCCATCTAAAACTCCCTTTTTCAATATGAACAATCCCCATCATGTGGACCATCGCCGGCAGGGTCTGCAAGAATTCCTGGAAAAGTAAGTACAGCCTGTGCTAGAGATGTTGGCATTTTTATGATGTCATCAATTTTCTGGTTTAAAGTAGCTCATCTCTGGTACTTGAGAGCCACCGTGTGGTCATCTGTACATGTTACACATTTGGCTTGCTTTTTTATTTGCAAAGTCATATTTCATTCACGTGACTTCAGCTCTATTGGTTGTAAGGAAACATCAGTTGGGGCTTTTACGTTCTGCTTTCGTTGCATTTTTGTTATAGTTTGGGATTTATGTCACTCTGCAATTGTGTACTAAGGTTGGGAGATCTTTCACCGTGGTGTCTATTTCTAGCTTTCAAGAATGAGCTAGATATTCTCACGCAAAGAAACAGACTTCTCTCCCTCTTTTACGTTCATGGAAAAATCAGTGTCTTTGTGGGCTAAACCGCTGGGAGCCTGGGAAAATTCGCTAGTGGGATTTCCGAACACAGATATTTCCTATAATGGCAACTACTCCCACTAACACAAACAGGTTCTAGCAGCTGTGACCACTTCCAGTACAGCTGCAATCTGTGTAAAGTCATTCATCTGTGGGGTTTTGTAAAGGGTCAGTGTAAGTGCATAGAGTCTGACCTGCCTCACAAGGGCGGACTGTATGAGTTTCTGTAGTGCATCCCTCGGTCCCCCTGCTGCAACCACATCACCTGCGGTGGCAGGGACCCTGTTGGTGTGATCTTCTGCTTTCTCTGCCGTACTTGCAGTGCCCTGGCACTGCTTGGAGTGAGAGCAGGCTGAGGGCAGGGGTTGTGCGTGTGTTTGCAGGCTTTCTTTAGCCACTGCTCGGGGTAAGGGCACAGGGAAACAGTGAGTAGAGACCTATTCATCTTCCTTTGGTATCGGTGTTTCCATCAATCAGAACTGCATACGCAAAGGGAAAAAGCAAATCGTTTCAGTAGGCTTTAAGCCTCGTGATCAGCGGGTAGAGGAATATTGGACCTGCTGTTTTTCCAGTTACTGTGATATAATTATAAACCTTCCTAGCCGACAAGAAATCATTGGTCCTGAGGTATATTTGTTAGGCTTAGCAGATGAAGGCAAGGAGAGCTAATCACTGCAGGAATAAAATTTCTGTATACAGTTATATAGGATCTGTGGCCAAAAGGGTAGCCAATAAGTACTGGATGAAGGTGTGTGAGACAGGGAAGGGAAAGCGGAAGAGGATCAGAGGGGTTTTTTCTGCACCTCAGGAAAGAAAGATGGGGAAACAGTGTGATTGTGCTTCTAGAGGCGACATTAGGGGTCAAGCGAAGGGTATGGTAGTTCAAATCCCTGGGTCAGAGCAGTTCTAGCTTACCTCTGCTGCCCCATGGAGCAGTGCATTTCCAAAACCACTCTCGCTTTAAAATGGCAAAGAGACCAATCTGGTAACAAGGTACAGTATTTCAGTACTAAAATATTTACAACACTGACTGTGCTTCAGAAGGCAAAACACAGAGGTAGGTTCTTAAAGCACATCCTCACTCCCCCATTTTGTGGATGCCTGTAACTTATATGGGTACTGACAGCAGAAAGTGACAGCGTGTGGAGCATTTTACCGTGCTGCTGTCAGTCCAGGGGTGGGGAAAAGAGGTGTCTCTGTTGTAAGGTAATGATTTAAATGTTTGAACTTGGATGCTGTTTAGAAAGGTGTCAGCTTTCTCTCAGCCCCCGGGGAATAGTTGGAAGGAATTTTCAGAGGCAGGGTTGTGTTGTGATGGATTGGCTTGGCACCTTCTGTGCTGTACCATTGCCCTCTGCTGGCTGGCACCTCGCTGCTGCCGCTCCTTGCAGAAGGCACCTTTTTACTGGCTCAGCCAGGCTGCCGTGATGCTTTTTTTTTTTTTTTTCTTTTCCCTTTTTTTGTGAGTCTGAACCAAAAGTTATGATTTCTTTCTCTTAATTTGTGGAACTCATTGACAAGCATGTGCGTCTGTATGTGTGTCTGTATATGTGTGTATGCTACACCTTCTGTAGTGTGGCAATGCCAGGGGAAGCAGGAGCTCCCTGGTACGTTAATTAGGAAGGGGGTAGGAACGGAGCTAGAAAGGAGCTGCATGGGATGGTGAGCTGCAAACCAAGTGCTCCGTTCGCCCTAGCAATGATGGCAGTCGCCGTGCACAAGCTCACAGCCCCCCTGGTGTTTCTTTGTGACAGTGGGCACAAGTGGGGTTTGAGCCTATGTGGACCTGTCAAGGGAGAGATTCCCAGGTAACGTGTTTCAAATGCTCGCACGTGATGCAGGAGGCCGAGCCCCTCTCTGCAGTCAGCGCCTTGTGGGATTGTTGGGACCCAAAGCGTCTCTGAAATGGAGTTTTAGATCTTTCACAGTCTCAGTTTGTGCCCGTTGGTGTAGCGTCTTCCCAGGCAGGAGCCACATGCCCGAGGAGTAAGGATGGAGCAGCTGGAGGCTCTCTGGTGTTCAGCTCCGGGCCCTGGGAGCTCCTCTGTATCACCTGTACGTGGATGGCTGTGAAGTTTTCTTGTCCTCCTTCTTGTGTCACCCCAGGACAAGTTAGCACGGGGTAAGGTGCCTGCTCAGAGCCCTTGTGAAGCCTCTCCGTGCTGAGCACAGTAGCGTGAGAATCAGGCCAACAGCTGGACGCTAAAGCAAAGCCCTGGAGTTTGGTGAAATCTGGGAACAGGTGTCCCATTTTGATTTGGCTTTACTGCACAAATGCAGGGTAAGACCTGCTTGTCTCACAGGTTATTATCTCTGAGTGATGAAGAGCTGTAAAGCTCACTTCTTGTCTGGCCATAATTTAATATTTCAAGAGGCCATTTGCATTAACGGAAGTCAGCTAGCCCCTTTTCAATTATGAATTACTTGGTAAGAATAAGGAAAATTATGTGTTTTTCCTGGTAAGTATCCTTATACCTTCGAGGATGTCTGTAAATTTGCAAGAAAAGCCTGTTCTTAAATTAGAGTGCAAAATTAAAACACTGCCTTATAATATTAGGGTCTGTAATATCCTCTTTGCTTTCATCCCTTTGTAGCTGCACAGGTTTAACTTTGGGATTTAGATTACCTTCACAGCAGATCATTTGGGTTTTCTTATTAGAAAACCAATTTTTAAAAAATGTTTTAAATGAAGCTGGGTTTAATCGCTGACTTTTCTCTTTTTTTATTGAATACAGTTGGTTCCAAAAAATTATGTGGCTTAGGAAAAAGGATTAGTCTTCAATTAGTTTTCAAATGTGCAATTTATGATGGGGTGGAGGGCATAGGAAGAGTTCTGAGAAATGGAGCGCTCGGATCCACAGGAGATGAAGAGCATCCCTGGTGTCGCTGCTCGGGATGGCTGTGCATCGGGCTCGCTTGGTGCTGGAGCAAGGAAGCCACCCAAAACACTCCTGCCCAAGGCAGAGCCATTTCCTGGAGGTGGCTGGGGGTTCCCCCCCCGCCCCCCCCCGCCTTCCTCACCTTCCCCACCAGGGTCCCGCAAGCAGGAGATGGGGCAGGGTTGGAGGACACTCTCATGGAGGTGTCTCCACTGGGTGCTCTCGCAGGGATCCAGAGAGTGGGCGACTGGCTCCACATGGGACAGATGCCTACCTGTGGGGGCATGGATGGCCATGGGGCAGGTGGGATCTCCTCGGGCGAGTGGTGGCTGCCTCTTGCCAATGGAACCTTGGTGGTATTTCCTATCTGGTGAGTGAAGTGCGTAATGCCTAGCAGGCGCGTGTCACTTAATCCTTTCTTAAATGTATGCATTATCAGATGCCCAACAGTTGGGTCGCAGTTGCTCGCTCTCAGTACTATTTCCTCCCTTATAAAAAATGAAGGAGGAAACAGTCGGCTCTTATTTTTAAGAAGAAACTGGGGCTTTGTTTGCTGTGGGCTGGGGCTGAGGGGCTGGATGCTCAATAGAGGGCACCACAGCACAGGCTGTCGGCCCCCGCCTCTCGGCTCCTCCTGGGTTTGGGTTTTGGTGGTTTTTTGTTTTGGTTTTATTTTTTTTTTCCCTTCCCCGTGCTCTTATGATATGATGTAAATGGGCAGAGTAAACTTGTCGAAAACAAAATCGGAGCGTTAACCTTCCACACACATGCAAGTGTGCATCTGTCATTGTATTAGGTTACAGTAGATACAGGAAATCTTTAGTTAGGATTAAGTTGTACGGTTCAGCCATATGTTGTTCTCCTCCAGCAGAACAGTGTATAATATACCTAATAAAATCATGTTGAAGAAAACCAGATTTTGGACCTTGTCCAAATAAGACAAAACACATGTTTTGTGTTTTCTAAATGTTCTTGCTGTAGCACAGGGAAGGAGAAATACTCCTTGTATAGTATCCAGCGTTTCTTTCTTCAAAAATGACATTATTTCTTTCGGTTGTGAAGTGACGTTTTTCAGCCCTGTTTCTTTAAAGGTCTAGAGACTGTGAGCATTTATTGAAAGCTTACAAACAAAGATTCACATGGCTGTGAATAAAAAAAAAAAAGATTTTATTATCTCTGATACAAATGTAGAGCCTTATCCTGCAGCCCCCTTAATCACATAAGTAGTCATTATGCACGTGAGCAATCTGGCCGAGAGGAGTGAGATCTCTGACAAGTAATGACTGCTGATGGGATCAAGACTTGCAGGATTTAGCCTTTCGTTCTTATTCCAGGCGTGCATTGCAAGTCTGTTGTTCTCTTAAATATGCCCGAGCGGTTTATAGGAATTATCGCCGTGAGCCATGACTCTTCCATTAGCGCGGGGGGGGGCAGCCAGAGCTGATTGAACATCGCTGCCGCCGCAGCTTTGCACCGACACCGGCCGTAATAAAACTCTTGGAGAAGCTGCGGGAGCGCTGCTGGTGGCGTGGAAACCGCGCACGCCTCCAGCCTCTGCTCAGACACCCGAGCATCGATACGGTGGCACGCCGCCTTTCCTCTTGCCCTTTCCATTTCTTAGGTGGTGTGTTCTGTAATTGTGATATTTAACGTCCTTGGAGCCAAATCTGTGTTTTTTTCTTTAGATGCGCAGCCTTCACACAGTGAGTCCCCAGGACAGCGCAAGCCCTGGGGAGCAAGTGCTATACCAGCACTTCATACCATTAGTAACATCTGTTGGCAAATGTACGGCTATTTCCTCAAAGGGAGGAATATTTTGAACAGGAAAGCATAATAACGCTTACAGATAGCACAAAACTTATTTTTCATTTTTGATTGCTTGAAGGATGCAATTAAAAAGCAATCTAACCTGTTGGTGCAGAGGAGGTGAAAAAGAAGTTTTTTTGTTTTTTTTTTTAATTAAAAGAAAGGAGAAATGCTTTGAGGGTATGACTGGGTGAAAGGTGTTCATATTTTGGCTTTCAGGATGGTTTTCAATGGTCTGCAAAATGCATTGAGTGTTTGGTCCCTTCCTCCCCTTATGAACATACACATATATATGTATCTACACACACAGGCGCACAAATATGTGTTTAGCTTTATGAACGTCTTTCCATTTCTTTGCCTTGGTTTCTCTCCACTCCTTTCACCTCCAGATGGCACTGCGAAGCAGAAAAGAAAATTACTGTGAAATAATGAGTCCAATGTAAAGTAAAATTGGAAATTGAATTATAGCTGCAGAAAAAGGACAGTAGCCTTGAGGTCCTGATCAGTCTGTACTCTTATCACTTTTGTTTGCTGTTCCATGTGTTAGGTTACTGCCGAGTTAATAACAGTGCTTTAGCAGTTCAAGGCTTAGCAGAATTGTACTGGACATGAAATAAAGCTAAAATGAATTTGTGTCCAATATCATTGACATTAGTGCTCATTACTTCTCTGGTGTAATGCCTCAAACCATCTAAAATCAATTTTAAAGATTACCCATTATTTTATAAAGAAAATAAAATACATTTCAAACAGCAACAGAGCTGTAAGTGTAGTGTAATCTCATGAACAGTTAGTTACTTGTGTGTTCGCTGGCTGGCAGGAAACTTTTGAAGGTACGGCAAGAGGGGAAAAATCTGTGAAACTAAATGCCGTCCACAGAGTTTAACGTCTTGGCTTTTTGCTGGGTTACTTGCTATTAGACACGCAAACGTTAGAATTGCAGAAACGTGCATCCCCTCATTGTGCTCGTAAGCCTGGGAAAAACGGTAACTCTACAGTAAACTCCAGCATGTTGGGTCGTATATATAACTATATGTATTTTTATTTTTTTTTAAGGGGGGGGGAAAGGGGAAGTAGGAAGCTTACTCCCTCAAGTGCATAAACTATAAGTGCGGATTTATTGTGCGGAATGCTACTTTTTCTTTTTGTGGCCATGTTTGTCTTCGTTTGGAATGTATGTTTATCCAGAGTCAAGGCTGAAATCCTTGTTTAGTGGCCGCTGAATGATGGCTTTTCAAACTGTATTCGCGCTGTTGCTGTCCAGGTGTGTTGACCTGCAAATTCTGCGTTTTGAATCATTTTACACAATGTTTGCTGGCCTCTTGTAGACTACAAAGTTTTTCTGTATATTAATACACAGCGTGCCTTGATTTTTACAGATGTCTATTTGCTATGTTTAAGTAAAATTGTGAGACTTTAGATCGGATTAGAAAGGCTTTTTCTAGGTATGAAAGTCTGCTTATTTTGAACTTCAGCGAAATCTGGTCCCTCTTAGGCTGAATTTCATAGGCACCTGGTAGATCATTAGGGTCATTGCAGACATTTCCTCATTGGGAAGTGTCAAAGTTTGAATTATTTGGTTGAGACTCTGTGTGTGTATTTTTACCTTGGCAAATGAAACGTGGATGCACACAAATATCCCGCATTTTCAGTTAGATTATCTCTTATCACTGATTTTGACTAATTTTTATAGGCTTAGATGAAGCCAGAAATCCTTTAGTGTATTTATTAAATGTTATTGTAATGTTGGCCCCTTTTAGAGAACAGTTTACAGAATGCATTTGTGTTTTAAAACGTTATAGTCCAAACACACAATTAATCTTATTTGAGGGAAGGAACTAATCAGTTATACTCTTTATTTTAGTCAGAGTACCTATAGAATGCAATATTTCTTTTTGCTCTTGCTAGTTCTTACATTAACGTCATCTCTTCTTTCCTGTTGCGTAGCAATACTTTTTTGGTGAGGACTGTAACCTAAATGGGTAGAAATAAGTAAATACTGACTCTTAATAGTTTTAATTTGTTTAAAGATATTTTAATAACTTTCTGTGGAGCACTGTTTGGCATGGTTATAGGCTCTGATGACTTTATTACATGAGTAAAATTACATATACAGATAAACAAAAGAGTCTTGTTGATCATTCTAGGATTTACATATTAAAGATTTCCTTCTTTAGAGAAATGTTGCAGCAAAGTTCCCTTTTTTCTTTTTTTTTTTTTTTCTTCAAAATAGTTACGATGAACCTCAATTAAAGTATCTCTACAACTTTCTGTGTTACTGGAATGTACTGTATTTTGTTTACTTTCACTTGATGTAAATAAATACTCTGTGTTAAATTTATTTGAAGGCTTAACTTAAAATATATATAAACCAAAGATGAAAATGGACTTTTGAAAAAGAAGAGCTGGAATGAAATAGTATTTAAGATCCCCTGAAAACTGTTTGCAAGTACATTTAAATCATTTAAATCAGTGTTCAGTACCGGCGTTTTCATTCTAGCTTAAATGTACGCGTATTTGTAAAAGTGTAAATGATTTTGGCTAGTGTTGGCTGTTATTTATAGGTATTTCAAAGTCCTGACACTGCGTGTGTCTGAAGTCCTCTGTCTCTGTACACACTTCTTTCCCCCACCAAAGAAATTGGTGACTTGTAATTTTTAGAAAAGCTTAGCTATTGAAAAAAAAAAAAAAAGTTCTCAAATGGAGACCAAATTTTTGTAAGAGTATATGCCTCCAACTGCCTAAAAATCATTAATTGATCCATGTGGTAATAACAGATGGTTAAATGGAAAAATGTCCTTGAAGTTATTCTAATAGCAGATGTGCCTAACTATTAGCTTCGTGTTTTTACTCACCTAAAATTCCAAATAATGTAATAAGAAAGTAACACGCACCTAATCATTTTAATATGTTCATTACCTTCTGTTACTGATTTAGGATTCATCTGAAAACTTAAAAGTGGGACATCACTTAGAATTTTGTTCTGGTGTGTATGTACGTGCATCTGCGTAAAAACTTTTTTTTAAAAAATGCATCTGCATTTTAAACTCTTTTTTTCTTCTTCTTCTTTTTCCAGGATCCTCCAAGACGCGTTACTGCTTTCCGACAGTCGGCTTCACCTCTTCTTACAGACTCAGCTAAGCCCAGAAGATATGGAGGCCTGTGTGTCTGGGCAGACCAAATACTCCGTGGCTGATGCGATTCATAACTTCGCCTCTTTGAACAGACGTTTCCCTGTAGAAGACGAAGAGAGAAAAAAAGGAAAAAACGATGCGGACTCTGATTCAGAGAGGTGATTTCTGTATTTCCTTACTTTCTGAGATTATATATACAGACAGACATACACACGCGCATGCTTCACTTTTTTTTGTTGATGTAATACTAAGATAATGAAAAAATTAATTGACTGAGATTTTATTGAGCTGTGACAGCTCATCATAGAAGTCTTCACACACACCTCCACACTGAATTAATGAATGCAGTAGAAATTCAATTATCTGCATTCTGATTATGTGAATTTCATTTAGTCAGACTTGAATTATTCGCGTTTAAATTATCTTGCTAAAAAAATATCCAACTGCACTCCAAATGGCTAATTAAAAGTCCAAATTTCCTGTCTCTCTTTGTGACTGGAGATAATTAAAGTTCTCCTCTGTTACTCAGGCTTTGAGTGTGTTGTGAAAACCAATTTCCTCCTTTTATTTTTTTTTTTTTTTTCCCCCCCCTCCTTTCCTCTCTCCCCTTTTCTGCAGTTCATCCTCCGGGCTCGGACCTAGTGATGACAGCGTTTCATGCGGATGTAAAGCAAGCCCAGCTTCTGAAGAATCATGAAAAATCATTCCTGTATTGCTATCTTTAAGGACAGTACAAAGCAGTTTCTGTTTACTGGTTACGTGTACCACGTAAACAGGGCTGGCTGGTACCTAAAAGACAACGTCGTCAGTACAACCATATGTCCTTACAAAATTTTCAAAACGGACCTCGATACTATTATTCCTTTGTCGATTTATTATATACGTTGTTTGAGGTCTACACACCGCCTATTACATTTAGGTTTTTGTGACTATTAAAATCTCAGCATAGGGTTAAGTCGTGCTCTGCTGACATATGTGGCAGTTAAAATGTTTCCCTTAATGTCTCTGATCTGAAAAATAAAGATAACTCCTCGGCTTAAAAGTTGCGATATCATAGCAAATAAATTCAAAGCATCTTTTTGTAATTTGCATCAGAGAAGTTTCATCTTCAGAAGTCATTTGACATTGGTGATGAAATTACATACCCCACAAGGTATTCACTTTTTAAAGTAGCTCAGCAACATCAGCAAAACAACATTTGTACAAACTATATGCTGCTGACAATTTGAGATATAAATATATCTTCCCCTGGTCTTTCTGCAATGTTGATGGAGAGCTTGGTTTTATCATGCATAAGAACTGAAGGCCAAAATTCCTGAGCACGGTTGCTTAGAAGTTAAAAATATTAATAAAAATGACATAATTTCTAGGCTTGCTGGAGATTCGCAGTTCCCAGGGAATTACGGATACTCGTTCCCAGTGAAAAATCCTGGATGAAGTCCATCGAAACCAGCGGCTGAGTTTTGCATTGGCCTGGCTAGGGCCAGGATTTCACCCAGCGTCTTTAACTTTCGGCACTTAATATTTGAAGGCGCCGGGGGAGATGTTTTAGTTTAGCAGTTTAAAGGGAGAATATCTCCCTCTCCGAGATGACGATGATGATCACGTAGCTCTAACACGCTGTACGGACCTGGACCTCTCCGCTCTTCGGGAGTCACGGTGGCTGCTGATTTCATTGTGGCTGTAGTTAACACGTCGGAATATTGACTTTTTCACAAACAAAAGGCAGGCTTGAACACAACTTCGCAACCACCACTGCTTATTTTCATTAAACGTCAGTTTTCCTCTTTATTGTTAACAGCAGCTGCGTAGTGTCTTGTCCCAGATTCTGTCAAAGGAGTATGTTTCACTGTGGTGTTGTATTTATATTTGACATTTAACTGCTATTAAAAAGAGCTGGGGGGTCTGATCACCCTAGCAATGCTCACATTAACTTCAGTGCTGGAGTTCCCAGCCTACAAATGGATATTTTTTATTTTTTAATTTTTTTTTTAAAGAATTATGTGCGTATAGTCTAAGAAGGAGCATTTTAAACCTGTGAATTACAGAAACAATAGATAATTAAATAGCCAGATAATAAAGGTTAGCATAGGCGTGTGTGGGCATGCTTTTTTTTAAAGCATCCAGCTGGGAATCTGTGTAATTTTAGAAACGTGTTTTAATAGCCCGAGGATAACAGCTCTTAGGTAACTACTTTAAGCCACTGTATTTTGTTGATGGTAGCACTCCTGTAAGATAAATATCTGTGTTTCTTTTTGCTCGGTCTGACTGAATTGCACAAATGTATCTGTTCACCCTCTCAGCTTGTGTGTGAGTTAGCAGCAAAGCTATTTTAATGTGAAAGTGCTAACATATAATTAAAAGCAACAAGTTATCACTGAAAGTAGCTTAAAAAATAGCTGTTATTGCCAGGCAGAGATGTTGGTTTACTTGACTTTTTTAAGATGGCACATTACAAGAAAGACTGTGTAGCAAATTTATTTAAAAGATGGAGAAAATATAAAACTAAAAACTGGAATAATGTCTGAGAAGGATGTTGATGTTTTTATTTAATGCAATGTCAGGGTAGTGGGTTTGTTTTTTTTTTTTTTTTTAATTTTGTTTTAAAAGATTGATCTAAACTGTTGGAGCACCTTACAATTCTGGCCTACTAACACGTCCTCAATATCTGACAAAAATTACAGAAATACAAGGTTTGGAGAGCCTTTGTGGCTATCTCTTATTTTTTTTTAAATTCCTGGAGCTTATCTGTATGCCAGTGAGTGTTATCCAAATGAAGATGTTTCTGAAATAAATAATTTTTTTTTCTAATACTTCTATTGTTGTTCTGTTATTTTCTTCGTCACCCTGTTCGGAAATTCTAAGACTACTCTAACGGAACTTTTTTCCCAGCTTTGACAGAAACTTGTTTAAATGTTTATCTTTTGAATGTTGTTTGTGTAAGTAGCATTACATTCTAGTATGTCATCTTCTTGTATCAGCTGTATGTAACTACAGATAAATGCTTTAAGGCATTTTGTTTAATTTGGAACATTGAAATGTAACTGTTACAAATTTAAATGTAAAAAAAGTTTATTTTTAATGTCTCTTGTGACTTCAGTGATTTGGTGATTTTTCCGACACTAATATATTTTGATTCAGTTGATCACTGGTATTTTGTTTCTCATTTTTTAGTTTTGAATAATGCTGATGTTTTCTCTTAGTTTTTAAATGGGCTAATATCTAGTTTATAAATATCATAATTACTGTTGTGAACTTACATCTAATAATTCTGCACTCAGAACCTTTGCTTTATCTTTAGCTTAGAACTTTATATTCTCATTTTAATGGTGATTTATTAAAAGCCTTTAATTAATTAAATGAACCAAGTTACCATTTTAATTTTGTGTTTAAACCTGCCAGTAAGGTTTTCTTTTATTTCAATATCCTGTAATCACTTTGACTTACCAAGTGTAATTACTCTTCAGCTATTTTTGTAGTGTGTGTGTATATTTATACATGTGTGTGTATATATAGATATACATATATATCTATATATACACACACTGTTGTGTTTGGGTTTGTTGTTATTGGTTTTGTAGAAAATGTAAAGAAGTAAAAATAACTCCAGTCATATGTCCTATCAAATTCTATAATGTGTAACTTAAGGATATTGTAAACTAGTGTTAAGCAACCTGTTACTTGCACAGTCATTGAAATATACTTTCAAGAAAGATGAGGGGAAAAAAAATAATTTGGAATGAAAATTTTAATTTCAATAGCGCTGTAGTTTTATAAGCATTGAGAACAGTTGTATTATGAAATGACCCGTCGTATAACACTGCACCATGCTGTGTCCAAGTTTTTTTGGTTTTTTTTTTTTTTGGCATATGCTATATTGGATTTTTTTCCAGAGTACTATTTAAATTATATCGGTACACAGCATTTGTGACTTGTTCTGTTGTAAAATACAAGGTGCAGGGGTGATTAGAAAAAAGCGGATCTGTTCCTGTGTTGCCTCTCGGTAATTGCAGGACCAGGAGCGCTGCTGATGACCAGGGAGAAATTAAGGCAGGGGATTTTATCCCCCCCCCCCCCCCCCCCCACTAGCTTGTGTGATACTGCAAAAGTGTAAATCAATATTGCAAAAAAAGGAAATAATGATTTCCACTATCAAGTTCATTCTTTTCATGAAAGGCGTAAGCGTTTTAGGGACACAGTTACTCTCATCTTTGATGATAAAAATACTCTGTAATAAGTTAAATCGCTCTTTACGCAATAAAATAAAACCGCCTTTCTCCTTGGGTCTTAAACTTGAGATTGTTTTGGTTTGCAGCCCCCCCTCCCCCAACACGCGTGTCCGTGTCTGTGCTCGCCGCGGCCGGCGACCGGCAGCGCCGGCTGCTCGCCCGCGGGTGCTGCCGCCGCGCTTTGTCGCCGCTGCGGGGCACCGAGGACTTCAAAAAAGGGAAGGGGAAAAAAAAAAAACAACAAAAACAAACCAGAAAACCCGTGAAAGGCGGCGGCACCCCCGACCGCGCTCCCCGGCCCGGCCCCGCGCCCCGTCCCCTCCCGGCGCTGCCCCGGGGGCCGCGGAGCGGGGCGAGCGCCTTACCTGGGCCCGCCGTCCTCTCCGCCCCGCTCCGCTCCGCTCCGCCCCGCCCGGCGGAGCCTGCCGCCCCCCCCGCCCCCATCCCCCCGCGCGGTGCGCAGCCGCCCGGCCTTGATCCGGTAACTCGTGGCAACCGCAGCCCATGGCAACGGCGGGGGGGCGCGGTGCGGGACAGCCCCCTCCCCATCCACGCGTGGCCGCGGAAGGCGCCGGGCCGGTTCTCCCCACGGGGCGGCGCGGAGACCGGCCCCGCGTCCCGGCCCCCCGCCCTCCGCCGCTGCCTCCCCGGGCTCCCTCCGGCCGGCCGCGCCGCGCCGCGCCGCCAGGGGGCGCTGTGGGCCAGGGAGAAGCGGGAGGCGGGCGGGGCTGGCAGCGCGCGGGTCTCGGCGGGGGCGCGGATGGGGGGGGCGTGGGGGGGGTATCGCGTATTTTCCCTTTATTTCTCGGTGTTACTGCTCACCCCCCCCCCCCCCCGCCCCATCCGAGAGCCCCCCATCCCGGAGACATCCCCCACGCCGCATCCGCGCAGCTCCGCATCCAGGGACATCGGGGAGGCGACCCCCCCCGCCCCGCGCTGGGGATGGGGCTCAGTCGAGGTGGGGGGGGGTCGGGAGGAGGAGGAGGAGGAGGAGGGGCGGGGGGGGGGGGGCTGCACCTGCCTCCCCACGGGGGAGCCCCCGCCGTCCCCCCACGGCACAGCAGCACCGGGCTCTGCAATTTTTTAGAAAAATATTTCCTATCTATATATAATATATAAAAAATTACATATATATGAAAACGCATATTATATGTTATATATAGTCATATCATTATATACTATATACTGTATACTATGTACTATATACTATATATTATATAATAAACTATAAAATATAAAAAATAGATTATAATATATGTTATATATAATTTATGTATGTAATATATGAATTATATATAAAAATATATTAAAATATGTTCGTTTGTTTACTTATTTTTATATTTTTTAATGTAAAAGCCATTAAGGGGCAGCACAAAGGCAAGGCGTGACGTTTGCCAGCCTGCGTGGCAGGCAGGCTGCGCCGAAATGGGGGGGTGTGGGGGTTGGAAGGGGGGGGGGGGGGCCCTTTCCGCGGAACAACAAGAGCCAAAAGGCCTTGTGTCACCCGGTTATGTAAGACACAATCTCGCCTGAAAATGCACAATGAATCGGGAAGGATTTATGTAATTAATTGACCAGTCTTAACCTGTTATCGTGATGTAAGGAATTTGGAACTCATTAATTTGGGTCCTGACAGATTTCATATTAGAGCTGGCAAATATGGATTGAGCCTCTTATTCTTGTAGCAGCTGGAATTTCCATGACAGTGAGGATTAGTGAAGAAGACCTATTGCTCGAGTCAAACTGCCTCTTTTGTAATCAGCCGCCCTGCTCTGCATTAAAGGGGTAATGGGAAAGAGAAAAAAAAAATAAATACCAAAAGGAAAAAAAAATAAAGAGAGAGAAATCATGTATAGAGCAGAGCTGTGGAGGGAGAGGAGGGATGTATCCTGGAGAGCAGGGGCTCCAGAGTGGGGCTTTCCTGGCCCTGTGGCAATGAAAATGCAGCCCTGGTGTGGTGGAAAGGGAAGCTGCCCGAAGGATGGGTCTGCAGCATCAGCGTGGGGCTTGCTGCCTCTCGGCCAGGCCTTCGGATGGAGCCCTCCAGGAGCCACTGAGCCCTTGGGGCATCGGGGGTTCTGGGAGTGGGCTCAGGGCCACCCAGGGCTGGAGGGATTTAGGGATAGATGGTTTTGGGTCATGATCCTGGGGAAATGGAGACTGGAGGTACCTGTCGTCCAGCCTGGACCGTGATGCCCTCCCCGGCGGGGAAAAGGATGCCGAGGGGAGGTAAGGACCAGGTCCAGGGGCGAGGACAGGCCGCCATGCTGCCACAGGGAGGGTGACTCCGCGTATGATGTCCCTCAACTTCCCGCGTTAAGGAAACTCCCTTTGTCTGCTGGTTCACCACGACCTCTCGGTACGGTTCTTCACGGTGCCCGGCTGGGGAGGGCCCTCATCCCATTATCATTTCTGGGCATTGATGTAATAGTAATAACAGCGAGCACAGACTGTATGGAAACAGCCTAGGAGCTTTTATTTTCTCTCCTGGCAACCTGTTAATGACTGCTCTGGTACTGAATGCAGTTGTTAGAAATGACTTTAAAAGGTTTCCATGAGGCATCATCATATTTCTCCCTGCAAAGTGTTTACCTACTCTTGTGACAAGCGCCATGCAAAGATGGAGGGGTATTTTTCCTTTTCCCATCGTTTCTTTGCTCTATGCTTTTGGGTAGTTGAACATTTCCCCTCCACAATCGCTTAGATCCACCATTTGCTCCTGTGGGTCATTTCTGTATAGTAACCGGGAGAAGGGAAAAGATATAAAACAGGGGGAAATGACAGTAAAAGCACAATTGTTTGCAAAGACTGCAATCATAAATGCAGATTAAAAATAAAAGGCAGCAAATAAGGCCTATGTGGCTTGAATCCTCTGGTCAGCCTCATCCATGTGCATATTGGCCTTGTCTTCTACCGTTGTGCCAGGATGGTTGTATGAATCCTGGTACCAAAACTCGAATGTTCAGTCCTAAATTTGGGAATCTCCATGGAGTTGAGCACGTGGTGCCAGAGATCTGCCCTTACCAACTTGCAAACTCTTTGGAGAAGGGCTACTGTGTCTTCCTTGGGGGGCTAGCTCTAGCTCCGTGATAGCCTTTACGTTGCTCTCATGGCTGTCAGCTAATCATGTGGATCATAGCTTTAATCTTCTTGGTTTAAAGCAAAAAAACCCAAACCAACCCAGACCAACAGATTACAATCTGATTGTGCCCCTTCAAAGAATATCTTTTGTCGTACTGTCGCCTGATAAATGAAAGAATCTTCGCACATGTTGACTAGCTCAGGTTTCCCCCAAAGGTAGGCAATAATTTATCTTTTATGGTGATACACAGACCTGACTCCACCATTGTCTCACCGAGTCTGTCTTTGGGGGTTTTTTTAACGATCAGGAGTGGCAAACCGCTCAGGTGCTACTGCAGCTATAGGCTTTGCTCAGATATTCCTCGTGTTGAAGTGTTGATCAGGCACAGCTGATTTCCGTGTTAAATGTGCCGGCCTATGCCTGAGCTTAGCATTATTTCAAACAACAAATCAAATCATTTTTAAGTTTAAATGGATATCGTAATTATAAGCACTTGCACTTTTCCTTCCCATGGATATATTTAAAATATGCCAGAGTGGTAAAACTTTCCTGTGACACCCGCGATTTTGGGTGCTCACAAATTTAAAGTTGGTATTTACTACTTGTATTTACTAGAATTTACTAGTATTTACTAGTTGGGGTTGGGTTTTGCTTGTAGGTAAGAAAATAGTCATCAGCTGAGATGTGCATTTTGCCAGATTCTTACCCTATTTTTATCCTTCGGTGGTTAATCAGAAAGCAAAGCAAAACCATGATACAGAAAACCGAATTCAGAAAAAAACCCACGGTTAAACCTTCTGAACAAAAATATCTTTGCTGCAGATATTTTGTAACTTCTACCAATACAGCATGCCTGTCTTAATTTATGTGCAGATACTAAATGCAAATTTCAGAGTAGAAGTGGTTAAGAAATATCAAGTGCTGATTCAATTGAAGTCGATGGAAAAAACTTTGTGCTGCTTATACTGAAGGTGAAAAAATTCTGTCTTCCGAATGGCAGTCAGGTTAAAAATGACATTCTTGTTTGAGCCAATAGGTGGCCTTTTTGAATGTGCTATAGTTAATTTTTTTCCTGAAAACAGCAGAAAAATGTCTGCTTTGAAGTAGAGAGCATTTTCCAACAGTAATTTTCAAACACAGTGAAAGCGTATTTTTGTTTCGGAAAGACATTTGGTAGTAGATGAATGTTCTGGATGTATTTCCTAGTATTCTAGAAGTTTTCAGTGTACTTATGTTTATGTTAAGTCCAGCTCTTCAATGCATGATAATGATCAATAACAATGATGATAAAGTGGACTACAAAGTCTACCCTTTCTTTTTCATATGTTCATGCACTTAAAATGCCATATATTTCCAGTTTCTAAGACTTCTCATAGGTTCTTATTTCATGTTATTTACACAGGTAATTAAAACAGTTTTAAAAGAACAGTATCTGCTTGTGCTTCAGAAACAGAGCACTTGTGGTTTTTCAGAAGTCACACCTCCGAGCTGAGCGTCAGGAATCTTGATTCTATTTTATTTCCTATACAACCAATACATTCTTAAAAGGGTTTCTGCAAGGAAAAGGCAGCCAGCAGCCAGAGGTGGCCAAGCTCACTTAAAAGCCTGGGTCAGGTGAGGGTGTTAAACACTTGAAAAAGGAGCCCTTGAGTTCTTCAGAACATCCCTCACTTGGGCCTGGACCCGCTGAGGTATTTTAGCGGCTCCCTCCCTGAGTTGCGTTTTTGTGGATACGTGACTATTTCTTGGGTTTTTGCCAAATTTTGGCCTTGTGGTTTTGTCCCTGTGAAGCCAGTGTGAGGCCGAGAGCTGGGCAGGTATCCCAGGAGAGAGGCATCACCCTGTTCCTGTCTTGCCCCCCACGGGTCTTCTCCCCATGTTTGCTGGTGGCCTCTATCCGAGAGCAGATTCAGTCAAAAGGGCTGCTGTTCTGACTCATTTCTTCCCTTCCTTGAAGGCAAAGGCCATCGGGTGGTAACATACAACTTGATCTGTACACAGCACTCTCACCATGAAATTGGCCTTTAATTTAGCTGGTGGGAATTCCGAGGCCTCAGGGTGGGACAGGAGTTCGCCCACGAAATCCAGTGTACCTGTGTTACCATTTGCGTCTGCACACCGTTTTTTACTTCCGATGGTCATTTGAAGGCGCTGTGCTTTGAATTATGAGACTGAGACATCTAAGGCGTGGGGGGAGTTTTTATCAAAAGCTAACGTTAGCCTAGGGGGGCTGGTCCCTAAGCAAATTTAGTTTCTCTGACTCATCCCCTGAAGGAGTGATGCTCCCCTGACTTGTGAGAGCCTTGGGACACCCCAGTCCTGTGACAGAAAAGTAACCCTATGGATGTCCACCCTGGGACGGTAGTACTTAGCCCCAAGAAATAACTTCATCGGAAGAGTAACTTGTATATAGCAATAGGACGGCTTCTTTAAATATGTGGCAAGAAGTGCCTTGTAAGTGCTGTTTATCTGAATCTTCTCTTTTACTATCATATTCTGCTCTATAAAAGACCCAGAACTCTTGCTACTTCCAATGATCTAAGACACTGGGAGGGGAGGTGGGATATGACTATCTATCCATCAAAATGTTGCCAATTTGGTTACACAAAAAAAAAGGAAGTCTTAAAGCAAGTTTGGCTTCTGGATGGTTTGAATTTTGCAGGGAAGTCAAAGTTCCCCCTTGGCACCAGAGTCAGCACATCACTGGCTGGATGTAGGAAGTTAATAATTTGTCTGTGTTTATGATAAAGCTTTCCCGTCCGGAGTCTCAAAGCCTTTTGTGATGAGGGATTAATTCAGCCTTACGGTAAACAGGATCTACTATTTTACAGCTGGGGAAACTGAGGAACAGTAAGGCGATGCACAAGGATGTGCGGGGCATCTGTTGCAGATAAGGGAGGAACAAGGATATTCCCGCTGCTGGGCGCCACGGCTTTACCTGCCGGGAGGGAAAAAGTGCCACGCTCCTTGTGAAAATCTCACCCCAGCTATCAGCACAAAGTGTTCCTAAGAGGTAGGAGAGGGGCCCCCAGTTTTTGGTGTTTGACTTGAAACACCTGAAGGGGATTTGTTCTTCGCTTCCAAGCGCTGTGCGCTCTGGCACTTGGAAACCAAATTCCCTCCGTTCATCTGTCGCATCTGAAAATTTCGGGCTATTTATCCTTTGGGTTGCAGCATTCGGAACAGAGACTTACGTCTATTTTGGAAAAAGGGGGTTACACACTCCTCTCGCTAATTAAAAAAAAACAGAGGTGAGAAAAGAGAGGCAATTAGGATACCTTGTTTGTATTGGTTAAATAAGCAGCACTGACAGGATTTTCTCTGAGGGACACTTGCAGAAGTGCTGCGGTCTTGTGATATCAGATGTTGTTATCATTGGAACTGGGCTGAAGGAAGCAGGGCTGATGTTGACTGAAAACTATAGGAAAGATTGATTTTGGCGGGACCTTTCAGCCTTTGCTCATCCATCCATGACAGCCCTTTGGGACTGCTCACATGAGTGAAGACTGTTGGTGTGAATGGGCACTGCAAACCTGGGCTTTAAACTTCCCCTGCCAACGTTGTGTTGCCTGTTCAGCTGATTCCAGTAGACCTCATCACACCACGTGAATTTATTTTGCTGATGGGATGTGTGACCTGGCCTTCCATACTACTGTAAAAACAATTCTCAAAAATTGGCTTCAAATACAAGCAATATAGGTAAATATAATTTTCTAGATTGCATCAACCTGCTCTAATTAAACCCAAGCAGAATCTTCCAAGGTTCATATTTTGCTTTCTGACCAGGTTTTTTTCTCGGGTTGGTGACTGAGGCACTTCACCAGCGGGGTTTGTGAGCGTATCCTTGATTCTGCATTATTTGTACAAAGCGACGATGACTTCTGAGCAGGAGATGAAGACTGTGCCAAGGACAGAGCATTGTGCTGTGCCTGGAGCTTTACCGGCTCTTCCCTCCCACCCTGTTTCTTGCTAATCACAATGGCTTCCTACAACACATTTATCAGCGCAGGCCACTGCCTGTAAATAAGAGAGTTCTTGTCCTTTCCAAAAGCCAGAAGCACAATGTTATCTTTCCTCTTTCCCACGGCAGAGAGGCATTAGGAAATTCCTTGGTTTAGTTTGTCCCTCCTTGTTCCTGGATGATGTTGGAGCCATTGTGAAAAGACGAGGCTCACATTTCCTTCTGAAGATGGCAAACTCATTGATGCATCAGATTGATGAGCTGGATGTGCGCTGATGTGTTGCATCCTGTAAGGAGAGGAGTATTCTGGGCTACTTCGGGGCTTGGGAGTCCACAAAGCACTTTGCTGGTCTGGGAACTGAGTACTTGGGATTTTCCTGGGTGAAACACAAGGAAGTACAGACCTGAATGTTCAATTTAGTGAAAAATGACTTGGGAAGCAGTTCATGGCAGTGGTGGTGATGTGCTTGCACTCATTTGTGACAACCACTGTCAGCACCCCAGGAAATTTCTTTGAAGGCAATGCCCTAATTCCCATGTGGGAATAACTGGGGAAGGAGACCTCAAAGATTTAGCTTTATAGGGTGAAATGCAGTTCTTAGAGAAGGATCCTCTGGCAGTTCTCTGTTCCTCTGTCTGCCATAGCAGGGAGGGCAAGGAGGTGCTCCTGGTTCAAGCTCTCTCGCCACAACCGAGGCAGACTGCCTTGGCTGTGTGTGGTGTCAGGGATGTCACCAGCAGGAGGGACACCTGCTCTTGCAGGTGGTGCTTCCCAGACAAATCAGAGCACAAACAGCACCTGTTTGCACCACTTGGATGTGGTTTTGCCCTGCCCAGCTTTCCCCCCTAAGGAAATGGTGCTTTGGGGTTTGCTGAGAGGCGCCTGCCAAATTCTGCCACTTGAATGCACTTTGCAGCCCCCCCTAGTAGATCTGAGTAGTTCAAACTCCCCTCTTGGTTAGGCAAGTATTAATACTGTGCACATGCAGAAACTCTGCAGGCAGATAAAGGGTTTTACTTTTCGCGAGTCACAGATTAACAACCGAACCATCCTCCCTTACAGGAGTCATCCCCCAGGGTCAGGAGAACCATTTGTGTTAGCAAGAGAGGCGAGACCTCCCCAGATGCACCAAAAAGATCCTGAGATGAAATTTCTCCGCGCTTCCCGGGAGGGCCCGTAGCGTCTCGCAGGGTCGGCTGCATAAATTGTATCTTCTTCAGGGCAAGGACCTTGCCCTCCGATTTGTCTGGGAAGCACGCGTTCAGTGCTCCGTACCACAAATAATAAATAACCGCTTCGGCTGCTGGCTGGGCTTGGGATTACGAGTCGATTCTCCCGCCTGATTCATTTCTTGTTCCGAGATGCCAGCGATGCAGTTTTACTGGAGTATGTCAGTCGCTGGTGTTAGCCCCCTGCTCTTCCCTTGCTCGCGGTAAGGCAACTGTCATCTCCTGTCTACAGCATACTTTACAGCACCGAGGAGGAATATTAATAAGACTTCCAAAGGGCTTGCTGCCACTTTTGGTGGAAAGGTTTCCTGCAAGGGATGCGCAGCAAAACTCCCAGGAGACAGACAGAGAAAGCCCTCCCACCGAGAAGAGCCGGTGTCGTCCCTTTTCACTGTCTCTGTGTCACCGTAACACCCCCGTGACTCTGACACGCTGCTCTGTGCTCCTCTAGCTTGTGCTGCTCAATGTGATTTCCTTGGTTGAACATCTTTATTTCGGATTTGTAATGAGGTATTAACTAGTTTCCGTGTGCCTAGCTGTTAGGTATTTGCGGTTTAAGGAACAGTCTTCTTTCTGGTAAGGTCAGTTAGACTTTTACTTTCCCCATTTGTTTTTGTATTGCATCACATTTAAAAAAAAAAAAAACAAAAACCTCCTTATGTGCCATATTTCCATCCAGGTTAAGGGCTCAGGATCACAGCAGTGCATCTGACAAGGAAACCAGAAATGCACCTTGTCAGTGAGCAACAAACACATTTAGCCCAGCAGCCAAGAAAGAAAGAATGTAGACGCAGAGAATCCCAATGCTAGGCGATGAGGCCCGCAGTTTACTAGGTGTGTTTCTCCTGGGCGAGCTGGCAGAGAGTCGGTGTTACTACGAAATTGCTAGGGTGCACTTTGAAAAGCAGTGGGCATCTGTGTTGTGGCTTCTTAGCCGTGTCTCTCTTGCTGCCGTCACACCTAAGCCCACGCTGGGTGGTCCCGGAGGGTGGCCACCCCTGCCCTGCTCGGGGCTGCGGGGGCACTCTGTGGTCTCACCAACCCTTGCCAGGGGAGACCCTTCCTCTTTGCAGTCGGCTCCGGTGGGGTGCGGATCTGCTGGAGGCACCTTGTCAGGGAGTGCCTGGCGTCAGTGATGGGGAGACAGACTGCCTTTTCCGGGTCTGCTCCTGAGGACACCCCTTAAATGCGATCTGGGCATCCTCAGTAAGTCTGTGAAGATAAACAGAGCTGCTTTCTAAATGAAGGGGTAAAGTGCAAGGGAAGAAGGCTTTTAAAGCATAGAAAACATAACGCTAATTGTGGAGGATCTCCCATTAGATGTTAGGCATCCTCAAGCCAATCCAGCAGCTGCCTTCACAGATCTTGACCTTTGTAATTTTTATCTTCTTTGGGCTCAGGGAGACAACTCTTAAATGGAATTAGGAGTCTCTGAGCTGTCCCTGTACTTGTAAGCGGATGCTCATCAAGCAACTGCAGGGCTGACCAACAGATTGCCGAACCTTTTATCGCTCATTCATGCATCATATATATATATATATTTACATAGCTGAATAAGAGTAATACTTTAGAAAGTTTGACTAATATATCAATTGCATCATCCAGACGTAACTTTTAATATGGAGCAGTGATATTGCTTGGTGTATTCAAATGATAAATCCCTAACTACTGCGTAAGGCATATTGAGATTTTGTTTCATTTTGTTTTCAGATTGAAACCGAGAAGCTGATGTACATGAGTTGGCCTGTTCTGAATCTTTGTCATCTTAGACAGCCCTGCTTATTGCCAGCTCATTTCACAGAGATCTATTTCAAATCAACTCATAAATTATTAATAGTACATGTGTAGGTCAGAGAGACACTAACCCTGACAATCACACCCTAATATTCTCTCTTTAGCATCAGAAATAAGAAAGGAGATGTGAATAATCAATATTCAACAACCAAGGTACATCTCATACAGATATGGTATATGCACTTAGAAAAAAAAAAAAACCCAGATCTTTGCAAAACCTGTCAGGCTGGCATTAATCTTGCATGATGAATAATGTGGCAATCTATGAATTTTTAACACCTTTAAAATGATAAAATTGTGGGATGTGATATCCAAAAGTAAATTTGTTCAAATTGGAGAATATTTTTGATCAAATGGAGATATTGAATAATGTGTATAAAAATATTTAAACATCAATTTAAATTGCACAGCAGGCAAGACAGTTCGTACGGGTTTGTGGCTGGGAGCAGCTTTCCGTCACAAATAATTCGCCTGAAGATTTAATTATAATCTAAAGCTTAAGCAGTAGCTCTTCTGAGAACAGATCTAACTCTGGAGGCCCTGAGTGGCTCCTGGGGCTGGTTCTCGCCCCCCGGCCACTGCCGGTGCTGGAGGGGCCACACGGACACGGCAGGCTCCTGGTCGAGGGACCAGTTGCCTTGCCTGGTTCCTGCTATGCAACACCCTCTACAAAAAACCCCACCGAAGCCGGAGCAGGATGCTTGCAGAGAGGGTGTAACGCAGCGGCAGAAAGGGGCAGGAGCAGAATTTCACCTTTAATTCACAGCAGAGCTAAACCCCAGAGGTGCTGCCCATGCGGGGATCTTGGCTACCCGTGGGCACGGCCAGAGCTCACCAGGGAGCAGGATCAGGCCCCCGCTCAGCTGATAGCGCTGGGTGGGAGGGGGCAAGTTTGGGGTTTTAGGTTGGAAAAAAATGAGCCGCTAATGTGTAGGAAATAATGGGGCGGATGCTGTCCTACCTGAAGTCAGTAGGAATTTGTCGCTGACATTCATGAGGACAGGATCAGACTTTGCATTTGAAGTCACCTCCCTCTGAGATTGCCTGACAAAGAGTAAACCAAAATGTTTAATTTATAAACTGTCAAAAAGGAATTACTAACCTTTTATACTTATTAAAATTGCTATATACGTTCCTGTAAAGGGACTAGAGAGCAGCTGGACATTTTAATTTTCACTCTATGCAAAATAAAAATGACACTCAAGAAATTTACCTATTTTTTAAATCCTTCTAATGAAAGCATTTTATTCTGTTTTCATTGAACAGAAAATAAAATGTGTTTGTTTCCCCAGATTTGAGGAGAATTAACATGTATCTGATTGTTAATATTTGATCCTTCTTTAATTATTTATGGTATCAAGGAATGAATCTGTCAAGTAAATAATGAAATGCGTACATGCAGCATATGTAATTAGGTTAGGTGCATAAATCCAAAGTGTTCACTTTATAGTTGTCAGTGCAAAATTTATTAATAATGAGAAATGCTAAGTGAAGAAAATCCCTAACAGTCTACTCATTAGTGCAGGTTAGAGCAGTTGCTGAAAAGGAAAGTTATCATTCCTCTCTTACTGTATTTCATCATTGAAGAATGTTAGTAAATTGTTATACATTTTCCTCATCTCTGCCTTAAACCTGTAATAAGAGCAGTCTAAGTTGTGCTGGGAAGGTGCACTTTATCTTCATGCTGCAAACAGACAGCTATCAAACAGAGGTTTTCTGCAGCTTTATGTAGTTTAAAGCCAATGTTACGCCCCGTGTCTTGCTTTCCTTGGGACACAGGAGTTCCTATAGATTTAAAAGGGAAGAACTGTGCCATATTTATCTCCTGGTATTTTAGGTGATGAACGAATGCTTATATACAAAAGCAAATGTGACTGTGCATTTGTTGGGGGGGTACAAAACGGTGCGTGATACCGTCTGCGTTTGCTTGCGTTACGTGCCATCTCCTGCGCTAGAGCAGGTCACGTAGCCACAGCCTTCACACAACGTGTGTCCTCTTATAACGTATATGGAGCAGAAAAACTCAACACTTAGAGATCCACATTTGTAGCCAGGTGTAACAGTCATGGTACCATCTCTTTTGAGTGGAGACGTACATCTAAGTATTTCTTGGGCGGTGGGCGATTTGGTCCACACAATCACAACCCTTAATGTATTGCTAGGGGCAGGTGACCTGGGCGAGGGGCCGCCTGGCTGTGCCTGGACCCGGGGGTATACGAGCCAAACGAATTGGCTTTAACAGAGGGGCTGTGGCCCACGCTACTCTTCCCACCCCTTCGCCTCAGCTTGCTGTCAAGTTGTTTCTGCTTTTTGCAGATTAAGCAAAAGATGGTTCTAGTTAATAAAAAACAAAACAAAATTAATCTGCGAGTTTACGCCTCTTGGGGTCTGAGAAAAATGTGGGAGAGAGATGAAACACCTGTTTGAGAAAGAGAACTGTCATTGTGGGACCACAAAGAACGTTTCTCGATCCCAAAAGGTATTTTTCAGAGCTCCCTCTCCGAAAGAAGATTTGATTGCTAAATGTATATTTAAAACAATATTTCAATATCATTTTGAAGCTTATCATTAGCACGAGCACTTCATGGGCTAATTCTCTATATCCAAGGATAGGCATTCACCCCAGCTCACTTCAGCTGTCGAAAATTAGATATCTAGATGGAATTAGTCTTCTGGGCTCCCTCCACAGTCATTGAGATTCATACCAGCCTGAAACTGGTGCTGGAGGCTAAGCCTAAGATACAGCAGGTGAATCACCCTCCAGAGACACCCGCTGTCTTCTTGGGCTGATGAAAGCTCAGGCTGGAAGCCTAACTTTTAGGCTGCTAAATCAGACGAGCTCAATCCCACGCTATCCATCTGCGCTGGATCCGACTTCCACTGGGGAGCTGAGAGGGGAGGTCATCATATGATGACCCTAAGGTAGCTAAAGCTCTTGGAGACTGACCGCACGACCACGGCGAAGTGCATATGCTGGCTGTGCCTTATTTCTTCAGAGCATTAAGATAAGGAGGACCGGATTTGCTGATCAGCAGAAGCTGACCTAAGTCTGGGCTGTCACTGAAAGGTCCCAACCTGAAGCTGCATATCTGTATCCCTCGCTTCTGCTGGCCTCAGCATCCACGCAGCTCAGCGGGCAGCTGCTTTGAGAGCTGATTTGGCTCAGCACTAGTCTTTGGGGGGTGTCGCCAGGTAACTTTTCATTTTTAGAGATCTAGCTGACCAGGCAACCCCTCAGTCGCTAGT
Source organism: Chroicocephalus ridibundus (assembly GCF_963924245.1). NCBI lineage: Eukaryota > Metazoa > Chordata > Aves > Charadriiformes > Laridae > Chroicocephalus > Chroicocephalus ridibundus. Next base: position 37,039,269 of record NC_086285.1, read on the forward strand.
GCTGGCACAAGGGAGAAGATGGGAAGGCAGAGGTTGCCGGCGATGTGAGGCGGGAGGGTTGCTGCTGCTGGTAGCAGTACAAAATTAAACGGATTGTGAAATCGAACCCTGAGCGAAAAGGATGCTGACAGCCATTCATTAAATTTTGCATCACGCTGTTAGATTTTAATCACAACGTTTTGGATCAGAATCACAAATCCTCTTATCTGCCGTAAGAGCTTCTTTCAAGCTTAACGTTTTTATGCCCCATATAGGATGCAACAATATTCGTCTCTGCTAGTCAAGCTTAGAAATGCATTAAACTGCCCAACCAGAAAATCGGGAACAGGCATTTAGTGATGCAAAATGGTCATTCTGCAACCTAATGCCTAAGGGACAGATCAGTCATCACAGACTCCCACTTCTGCCTGAAAAGACCAATTAGGTGACTCTGCCTATTCAACTATCAATACAGGATTGCTCCCAACAGGATATTCCCCTGTGCTTTACTCACTCTAATTTTAAATTACTCAAGTGCCAAGACTTCTATCACTTCCCTGGGGTGACCATTACACAATTGAAGGCCTCACTGTGAGGAAATGTTTCCTGATATTCTGTCACAATTTTCCTATGCTTAGATACACCCCGTTTTACCCAGTTACACATTCCTGAACAGCTCTAACTTCTTTCATAGCCACGTCCTTGCAAAATATAATGAGAGCTAGCACCACCTACACCCCCCCCCTTTTTTTTTTTGTATAATCATTCCTGCTAGGTATTAAACACATAAAGGAAAAGTCAGTTATTTCAACCACTGGTATCATCACTGGTGGTGTTCTGGTGCTGAGGTGCCCTGATCATTCAGCGTCAAGCAAAGATTCTCTGAGAGGAACTCTCTTCTGTGCACATCCTTTGAGGAAGGATGATAAAGGCTGAACAAAGGGAAGTCTAGGAAAAAAGACATCCAGCTGGAGGTGTCACGTACTACTGTGGAAAGAGGAATTTGCTACTCACACAAAAGTGTCCCCTAATAATGAATAATTAGGGTGAAACTCCTCACAAGAAGAGCTTAAGGCTTACTTTGTACTTCTAGGATTTGGCATGCCAGAGCGCAGTGGGATGTGGCTGGTTCGGGCAAGAGGCAGCAGCCCCGTGCCACAGCCCCATGCTCTCCAGCACTCTCAGGTGCCATTGCTCCGGGGACTAAGGCTTGGGCGCATCTTGTATGGCAGGAAGAGACTTGTCTCCAAGCATCTTGGGCAAATGAATGGCAGGCCTCCTCCTCACCAGTCTTTTTATGCTCAATAAAGGGGCAATAATATGATATTGCTGCTCCTTTCATCTGAATCAATGCCACCCCAAATTTTGGGTCGGGTGCATTCAGGATGAGCTTTCCCAAGGTCGTTGCAGGACCTTTCAGCCTGCTTGAGGTAGGATTTCTTTCTGGATTTTTCCCTCACACAGAGAGTGTCGTATAGTCAAACCCTTCATCTGTTTTATCAGACAAGCAGAACTGGGAGTCTGATATCTTTTAAAAAAAAGATACAGTTCTCTGATTAACTGAAGAGTAATAGCATGAAATTCTAGTCTCCAATAAGTAACATATTGATGCTTATGTCTAATTTAATCAGCATCAGGGGGGACGGGGGTGCCCATTCCTTCACCATCAGTTATGCAGCAGTTCAAGGTGATAAATCCTATCTGCGGAATGATATTCCGTCGACATTTCTATAATATTAATTAGATCACCGTGTCAGGCTGTAGGAAATTTGCTTAACATTCATTAGAAATTTCTTATAGATAGATAGGCATCCCTCCCTCCTTCTTCACCCCTCCCAGCTTTCTTTCTCCTGTGATTGACAGATGAGGTCAAGCCGGAGACAGCCCCCCCTTCCTCCTCGTGCTTGAAGAGCCAGGTCACCGGACTCCATAATGCATGGGGAGTGGGAGGGGAGGATTATGCCTTGAAGAGACATCCTATTAAATTGGACAAAAGCTCGTCTGCCTGCGGGCTCCATCGCCAGGTCTCCTCGGCCTGCAGCCGGCACGCAGAACGCAGGCGAGTGTACGACGCAAAAGCCATTTGCATTACCCTGCAGTCATTTTTATATGTGGAGGTAATGAAGTTGTCAGCGGAGCCCCGAGTGTGGCAGAGCCTGATATTCAAATAGACCTGCCAGCTCTCCCTCCACCATCCTCATCGCCGCCACCCTCCGCCCCCCGCTCTCCCCCCCCATCCCCACAGCTGATCTACCGACTCCCTGGATTACTGCTTCGCTGGCTCCCCAGCTCCAACTGCGCTTGCACTCTTGCCCCTGTCAAGCGCTTTTGTTTCCAAGTCAGGGAACAGGCAGCTGCGGCTGCTTGGGCGCCCGGGCTGGCCCACGAGCACACACAGGGTGTCATGGGCTGACTGCTAATGAGTGGCAAGTGTCCTGGGTGGTCACGCGAGGCTGCGGCAGCGGTCCGGCCGAATTGGCAGGGTGAGCTCCCCAAGGTACCACGTGAACCCCAGATCGAACATCTGGGGCATTTTGTCATGGTCAAAAGGAAGAGAACGGCTTCAAGTTTAGGTAGATTTTCTAACTAAGGTGGAGATGAAGATTGCACATTCCACATTTTGCGTGGCTACCGTGCCCGTGTGCCGAGGAACAGTAGAGCGCGGTGCAAAGTGTGCGTGCCACTGGGATGGAGACAGTGGCCAGGTGGTCCTCAGCCCTCATGGGTACCAGTGTCAAGGGGGTGTTGGCAAATAGCATTGCAGACACGCCTTGTCCTCATAAACGAAACCACAGGATCATAAATAACAAGGCAGTCAGGACTCGGCCTTTGTAATTTTTAAGTCAATTTTTTGGGAAAAAAAATAAAATAAAAAAAAAACCCTGTGGCAAAGCTGCCTGGTAAGCAAAAGGTCTGAATCAACCCCATTAGCCTTGGAAACTAGCTTTTACTAAATATGGGGCGAGGCTGTCAGCTGGTGTTAATTGGCATAAACCCACTGCAGTCAATGGAATGACAGTGATTTATACCAGGATGAAGGCTTGGGGGATGGATACTTGAAAGGAGGGCTTGTCTTTTCTCTGCTTTCAGTAGCTGGACCCACTTGTGGTTACAACCCTGCAGGAGCAAATGATAGCTTTTAGGCTTGATGGGCAGGTGTCACTAGGTAGCTAGGCATCTGCAGGTTGTCACATGTGCATCGTGAAACTGAAGGCCACTTAAAAAAAATCATCACCTGGTAAATATTTAGCTGCCTCAATAGTCTCATTTTTGGATCAGCAACTCATTCATTATTTGCAGAAAAGGATACTTTCTGTGCTCTTATGAAAATGATCAATGATCCTTTAGCACAGAAGGCCCATGGGATTAATTTATTTTTTAAGCAGCATGTTAAAAAGACTGGTTCAAGCATTTTTTAAAAACTTATAGGAGGGTCAAACCCACACAGGTTTCAGCAGCAGCTTTTTTTGGCCTTTGTTCTTACAATGAGATTTTGAAAGATTCCCTAGAATCCCAGCAAGCTACAAATTTTCATGGCATGATACATCATTGCGCCACTGGAATTCATATGCCTTCAGGAGTTCCTTTTTGAGCAAACTGAAATATGTTTAAGAAAGTGAACTTTGCGTTTATACTGCAACAGTTAGCCTACAAGAATTTCCAGTATACAGGGCTACTCTAAATGCACCAACCTGCAGATTAAAGGCTTCCTGAGTATAAATTGGCACGATGCACTGTAAATGATTCACAAATGGAGGAGTCCCTAAGTGTGCGTTGACTCGCCACACCATAACATCTCCTACAGAGATTTTACAGCATCGTATGCCAATGATCCATGGATTAAGGACTCCCTAAGTGCACATTGACACGATAGACTGGAGCTGTTTTGGTCTATCGTGTCAATGATCCGGGGATAATGACAGTGTCTTGTGCAGATCCACTGAGACCAGAGTTGTTGTGGTTCCTAATGGAAGAGCCAAAATTGTCCCACTTAAGTCATATTGACCCTTTTGGGTGCTACAGAAACATGGACAGTGTTCTCATCCTTCATACCAATCGAGGAATGTCCTCAGTGGTGCAGTTCCATAGTCCGTGTGGCTTTTGTTTGTGTATGTACATGCATATACAGGTTTATATAAAAAACTGTGGGCAAGTGCACTTTTATACATTTTATATGCATATATCTTTCTCCATACAGAGTTCACAAATCAGGACTCTCACACCAAATTTTTGTCACTGTCATGGAGGGTACCAGGGCTCAAAGTGAGGAAGAGTCATTCTAGATACAGATGGACTTCCTATGCAAAAGAGAGAAGCTCTCCCTAGTACAGAGCAGGATGGGAAGGGGAAGGGAAGACCCAAACCATAATAATGCCTATTTATTCTGTGACTTGTATCTCAAAAAATGCTTCTCCAGCAGTTGTATACCTCCCCTTGAACAGATGGGGAAACTGGGATGTAACGAGTTTAAATGATTTGGTAAACCTGCCACCACGGTGCAGCTGAGACCAAAACACGGTCTTTTCAATATGTTTCAAACCCAACAGCAATGGTTTAACAGGTTGAAGATAAGATTGTGTAGTCCTTGTGCTATATCTGTGAAGACCATGCAGGAGACAAAGACTGAAATGCCTTCAGACAGGTCAGAAGAGAGTGTTAGGGAGTGTTTATCCTCCAGAAATTGTCTGTTGCTTGCAGCGTCCTGGGTCACCACTTTCACCTTTAGCTACTCAAGCTTTAGAACTGCCAGGATAGAGGAAAAGTTAAGATGACAAAAAATCAGGTTCCAAATGCAACTCCAGGAGAGGCAGAGTCAAAGAAAAAATGCAATAGACTGAAGATAAAAAAAGGTTGTCTCAGGGCCGTGGTTATTTATCTGCTCCACGTGGCTGGTTCTGTCTGATCCCATCCAAACAGCAGAACCCCCAGCCACGCAGGTGAAACAAGTCTGATGTCGAAGCCACTCTTCATGTTGGGAATTTCCCTTCTGAATCTGCTGAAGCAGATATTTCAAAGGAGATTTCTGAGTTGACTTTGCGTTTTAAGTCTTGGAGCTGTTTCTTCTCCAGAAGGAGCGACACAGATGACAGATAGAAAAAGGCCAGGACAAACACTGTGCATGTGATGGGAGCATGAGGAGACAACTGAGAAGGAGCAAGTCTGGAAAAGGGCTGCTGACACAGCTACAGCGCGTGCTCTTTCTGTAGAAAGAAACATGGGCACAATTTCAGTGTACAGGAGCTTTAGCAAACTGTAAGAAAGCCACTTTTTATGTCCCAGTGGAACATTATTTCTGGTTTATATAACATCTCTGCATTTTCCTATGAGTTTTGGTAAGAGTTAAACTTTTTTCTATAGTAGGATGAAATTGGAGGGGGTACAGTACAAAACTAAATGGGATGAAATTGAGACAGGGCAGGATTATAAACATAAACAAATGCATTTGGAATTAGAGTGAACAGCTTGATGCACTGTTTACACAGAATGTCATGAGGGTGTTTTATGGAAGAATAAGGGGAACTAAGCATAACTGATGTTTGTCCTGAGTAATAAGACTTGAAGGATCTTCAAACAAACGTTCACTGGATATCCACCCATCTGAACCCCTAACTTTTAGATTAAGCTATCTAACGTTTCAGTGGGCCTGGCCACAGCTCTGTCTGAAGTCACTAAAGATCTCGACGGTAAATTTCTAAAATGGAACCTAAGATAACCACTGCCAAAGGCAATTAGCTACATGTGTGCAAACCCACCTTTTTTCAGACTGTGGTCATTCACACTTCTTTCTCCACTTTTGCCGTAAGAGGAGGACCTATGGCAAGTCACACTGGAACAGCAATTGCTAAGTGCAGAGCACTTGTCCCTGTTAATGCACTTAGAGCTGGCCAGATAATTTTTATCATTTTGTAGGTAGATTTGTCTTTAGAGTAGGAAAATATGTTGGAGAGCTTGATTTTTTTAATAAATAAAGGTGATACTGAAGGTTCCAGGAGATGATTGAAAAAGAAAATATAAAATTTTAAATATACAATTAAAATAGGACTCCCATCAACCTCCACAGAGCTTGCTCAGAAGAAACTCATAATACTCTGAATACATTTAATTGAAAAGGAGAGAAAGACTTTGGCTGTGATTACGATTTAAATGAATACATTATACATTGACAACTGGATCCTTTGGTGAAAGGCTGCTTCAAGTTGCAGTATATTGCCTTCTCAGGTCCACTGAGGTTCATTATAAAAATTTCCATTATAATATACTATTTTTTGAAATGTTTCAATTCCTTGACTCCTGACAGTCAAGAGAAAATGTGCATATTAAGAATATTAAGAGTATTTCCATCTTCTGCATAATTTTACTTTCATAGAAAGTGATCTGACCTCTTTTTGTCTTCATAGGTAAAATGCATGCTATTGAGACCCAAAAAAACCTGAGAAAGGTCCAGAGATCATCACCAATGTCTGGGAACTTAAATCCAAAATAGCTTTTTCTGTTTATATTCCTGGAATGACAACATCCATGAAGTTTGCCATTTTATTGGAAGATATCACTTTATTTATAGCACACATACCACTACTTTAATCATGTTCAAAAGGATCAGGAATGTCTGATCAATTGCCATATTTCTTAATGCATGAGGCAAGAGTTTCCCATTCCCAGGATTTTACTAGCTGATTTTCAAGAGCGAGCTACTCCAGTCTCCCCGTTCCTAGAAGCTCGCTCTCCGTGAAAGTCTGCCAACTTTTGATAAGTGTGGAGATTTTGAGAAACAGAAATTACAGAAAATATGAACTACATTAACGATTCATTTCAAGAAATACAAAACATAAAAAATTGTAAGCCGTTGTTCAACCAGCTTCTCTCTCTGCCACAGAAAGTCAATTGACAAGATGGTATTTAGTGCTAAGGTAGTCACAACCCCAGTAGCTCCTGCTTGGACAGCAAAGAACAGCCACAGCAGGAAACTGGGATATTGGGCGACCTCTTTCGGGCTGCGGGCTGGCACCCAACACAGTTTGCAGAAGGCAAAAGTAAAGGGGACACTTCCTAAAGAAGTGCTGGAAAAAACAGAAGAATACAGAAAAACTGGGCTGTCTTCCAAAACGGGAATACTTCACTGAAAATGCTTTTCGCAAAACCTGTCTTTGGCTGCTTCACAACCTACCTCCACAGATGCTTAAGCAGTGCATCTCAGTTGATCTTCAGGGATCCCAAATACTGGGGTGATGTCCTCTTTGCATTTATGGAGAAGTCACTGAATCTGATTCTGGGTGAGACAAACCGTGCATTTCTTCATTAGTAGTGCAAACATCCCTAGCACGCTCTGTAGGCATATATACTGTGAATTCACCCATCTTGATAGTTTTAAAGACTTTTGCTGCTCAGGAACTTTCCTTCGACAAATCCTAGCTCCATTTTTAGCCAACCTCCATTTTTAGCCAACCTTCCTCTTCACTCCTTCCTTCATAAACATGTGTATCATGAAATTGAAATATCAAAAAGAAAAAAAAATAAAGCCACAGCAAAGCTTCGCTGTCTTTCACCACTGGTAAAAGGAAGGGAAATATCCTAAAGTGTAAGTTGTAGTTGGTTAAAACACATCCTCCAGAAAGGCATCTAGCCTTGTTTTGAAGCCATAAAGAGACAAGAACCGCACTGGCCAGAGTATTTACTACTTTAAAAGTATTTGGATAATTGTTTTTATAAGCTAACGAGAATGAGCCTCTTACATGTCTTGTTCTGAGGTATTTGTTGCCAGTCCCTAGTGTATATAGAAATGTACCAATAATCTCACACAAGCTGACTGAAATCCAAGGAGTCACTACTGTTAATTTCAATGGGGCTGGGGTAAAACACAACAAATGCTTCTTTTAAGAAAGATGAAGAGTGTGGGTAGCAGGAAGACACAGCTCTCAATTTCTATTTTCTCCCCAGGCATCTGATTTCTTTTATATTTTTTTTTAGCTGTGGATAGTTGTCTGTGCTATGCCTACCTGAGCAAGTAGCGCTGCCCAATAAAAGTGGATGTGCAGGATAAAACAGTCCATGCTGAGGACCTGACACACACTTTATGCTCTTTGGAGTTTTACTTAAGGTAAAGTCTAGCCTAACCCCCATGACTGAACCCTTATTTAGCAGCTGGAGTGCATCAGGTGCACTCCTGGAGCTTATCTTCTGGCTTGTTTTCCTCCGAAATTAATTCAATCCTACAAGACCGTTCCGCAGCGTGAACAAATACGAAATAAATGGGGGGACAGTCAAGAGATTTTTTTGCTTCTGCTTCTGCACTGATCCATTGGTGGGCCCCCGCTACAACCTGAAACGCTGCCATAGATGAGCTCTGTAAGCGTCATGCAGCCCTGTTCCAGCTGAATCTCTGCACAAGCTCCATGATTCTATCTCAGTATAGTGCATAGTCTGCCTTGCTTTGCACAGTTCACAGTTATGACTGCTCAAAGAAAACCAGCACCCGCAAACCACCAGCTCTGCACGTCTGGGTACGTGGTACACTAGCAAACCCCTCTGGATTATGGCGTCCCTAGCACCTAATTGCCCTCCATATTGATCTGCCATGGCCGTAGCCTTCTGCCATAATCCAGAGAGTTTATTCTCCGTAAGACATCTATGAATACACACACACACATACACATATAATTTTACAGCAAATTCCTCGTTTTCTGAAATAGGTTCCTGCAGGGAGGCTGGTATGCTTTCAGCAGCACCACTTAATGTCTGAACAGGGCTGAACCTGTCCTCTTCAGCAGTGGTGGGATACACCGGGGACAGCCACTGTCTGTTTCCTGATGAGGATGCTCCTAGCTATACTGCACACTTCAATCAGTCTGGGGAGAATAATGCTTTTCTTTTTTTTTTTCAATATTAATGGGAAACGATGTAATAGTGTAAAACCTAACATGGATCCTATGCACCCCATGCAGGAGTTGAAAGGCAGGAAGAGAATTATCTCCTCTTCTTGAGAAAGCTAGCCAACGCCAGTTATTATTGTGCTCAAAATCATGCTGCAAATTAGAGCCCTGGCTCTGAAATTGTTAAAGAATGTGGCCACAGTCCTGATATATGACAGAGGAATGGAAAGTCCAAGTAGGAAATAGATGAGAAATGAAGGGAAAAAGGAAAGGAATAGTTTTTTGTTGACTTCAGTTTGGCAATCAGGATCTAAATAGATCTGAGAGGGCCAGGTCAGGGGAGGATCTAAGGCTCATTTTTCCTCAGAAGTGAGGAAGGAGAAAGGGACATGGCTGGGGACCAAGGAAAGAATGCAAGAAATCCATCTCTACCTCAGAACTGTTTTTTTCTCAGATGGTGAGACCCACTTTTCAGTGGGTGTCTGGAGAAGAGCGCACCCCAGGGACAGAGGTACATGACACCTTTTGGGATAACACTGCATGAGATGTGGATGAAGATGGGTGGGGTGCAACTCAGTTATCCACGCAGGGTTGTCTCATTCCATTGGAGATATCCTTGACCACTTTAGGGGTCTGTTCAGGCTGGCTGGGGTGACACGGGACCTGTGGGAGATCTGTGCCCATCTGGAGTGGCACCTGAAGGCTAGCACAGCTGCCCAAGGGCATCTCAGGTGGCATCAGCCCCCTGGGTAACAGAATCACTCCCGTAAAAAACACAGACCTTGTTGCAAAACTGGTGCTTTGCAGGTGCAATTTATAGCTGTTCTAAGAACCTTTAATTCCTGTGCATATGCCTGAGATAAATATACCCTGAAAAAAATCCTTTTCTTTTTTAAACTTCCAGATTTTGACATTTGTACCCCTAGCATTTAATTTTGAGATGAAGGGAACCTGGCTTCTTTATACAGATGAAAACTACACTAAACTTTTCCCTTATGAAAGATCTTTCAAACATTAGCTGAATAATTTTTGTCCATTTGACCATCTGAGTAATTACTTTAGAATGTCCTCTCCTGCATTTCTTTGCTAGCAGTCAGACCTCTGTAATAAAATATTATGTTCAAAATATATTTTAGAAGAAAGGTATATAATCCTATTAATGGATTTCTTTAAATTCTCTATATGTGTTTTGCAATGAAATAAGCATATCCATAGCAATTTTTAAAGTTCTGCTTCAGGATTTATGCACTCTTAATGGACGGAGATTATTTCTTTGGATAATATAAATATCCCAAAGATTTAATGAAGCCATAAAGACATTCATTAGGCTTCTGTAATTAGAATTATAGTTACAAAAGCTTCAGAGTGCTAAATATACCCGCAGTATTTCATTATTTCAAGTTTTCAGTAAACAGCTTTCATCCAGGGGAGGAACTCAGAGCTGGGGGGGTGGAATTCACCTCCAACCTGGCAAGAGGGCCCTGAATCTCACCTCCTCTCAAACTGGGCAAGTAACCCGTGAAAACGCATTTATGGAGACCAGCTTCTCCAGGCCACCTGCAGCCTGCCAGGAACCCCCAATTGGGCACTGCTGTGGAGCGTGCCTCAAATAAATGCCATCTCCAGCTTGCAACAAAGGCTGAAGATCCCTCATTTCCCATTTTACTTGATGTCAGATCAGGACTACAGATATGTTTTGAAAATCACTTGGAGGCCTTGCAAAACCAGGTATGTAAATGTCAGGACTGAATTTGGCCCTAACTTCTCACTGGAAGTAGGGAAAGGTAATACTTTTTAATGAGTGTTGCAAGTCATTTCTCCAGTTCTGGGTTTGTTCAGGCCACTTGGCTCTCATGCAAATGTTTTCTCTGTTTTCTATGCAAAGAACAGCAATGACACGGAGCCCAGTGATGACATCTCGGAATCCAATCAGAAAACGTGCATAAAGATGAAAGGTCTTACCAACGAGAAGTGAGCTTGCTAAACTGCACCTTTCAATGAATTCGGACAAAACTGAAAAATGTTGTTGATATCAGATCCTTAGGCTGATTACTGAAGCGTTCGATTTTTCAGCATGTCAATTCATCACTGTCTACCTGGTTATATTTAACACTTTCTCCTGTTTCCATCCTGTCTGCTGAGATAGGCAATCTCTGTCACACAGTATCTGCTTCACCAGAAGGTCAATAGACCATTGTGGAGGCCCGTGAGTCCTGTTCCCAAGTCGCCTTGATTCTCTCCACGATATTGCTGACGGCAGATGGAGCTTCCACGTCTACTGGCATCTAAAATATTAATGAGATTAGAGCTTCCATCCTTCAAACAGTCCAGCACGTCCTTTTTGGTGCTTCGCATTTATGCAGCCAGCCCGTGGAACGCAAAACCTCCGTAGTGATGGTTGTTACCCTGTGCTGGTAATGCCAAAATGTTGCATGAGTCACACTGGTGTTCATTTTCTTTTGAGAAAGTGCCACTTTGCATTTTAAGCTAGCCACAGGTTCAAAATTTTTGTGGAAGATCCTAAGCTTTGGACAACTCAGTCTGGAGCTGAGAGGTTTGGGATGTACATATAGAATTTATGTTTGGTTACAGCTCATCAGTCCTGGCCAAATTATGCAAAATATGTATATGGAAATGGTGTCTCAACACTTCCATGTGCACTAGCCTGGTTTGGGGGCTACTTGGGAGTAGTTCTTAGGCTTCCCTAATTCAAGCCTGTCAGAGACTACCTGTGGTACCACAGCTGTGGTGTGGGACTGAAGAGGATTAGACAACCTTCTCCTCCTTCTATTTCATTGTGAGTGAGGGACAGAGCAGCTGCACAACCTGTTTGGTTGCCTCCTTGTTTCTATCAGATTATCCCTCAGTGTGTAACTGAATCCTGGGTGCATATATGCACACATACACACATATACAGCTTTAAATATTGAGATATATATATATATATACAGAGAACAATCACTGACTGGTTAGAAGGCATTTATTGTTAGAACTTGCTGATTGATAGTTTAGTTTAGCACAAAGTGGCTTCACTGGTTTCTCGGATTGGGATTATTTTCCAGTGTGGGTCCTGAACCGAACTCTGGATCTGGGTCCTTCTGGATGTTAGGGAAGTCAGCTTTTTGGTATTTGGCTTCTCCCCCTTGTAAAATGATAATCACGCAACTTGCCTACCTTTGTAAAGTTCTTTGAGATCTATGAGCGAGACACACTATAGGCACGCTAAGCATGATTTATTTCCTTGCAGGGCCTATCCCTAAGTGGCTCATTGAAGAAACAACATTTATAAATATGCATAGCTTCCTGGTATAGAATTTTTCCTATTCTTTTCAGAATATACAGGCTAAGCTGTTATTATTCACTTTTCCATTTTTAGAATCAACGATTAAATTGCACTGCACTGCTGTGTTGTACCAATTAAAATAACTACTGTCTATTTGGCAGTCCTTTAATGGGAAATGAAATTCACTTTTGGGCATATATCATGGTAATACATATATCATATGGTATACAATTTAGATCATTTTGGAGGACAGTAGCTGTATTAGTTCTTATTCCCTACCTAGTCCTCGTTATGAGCATCAATTTTGTTAATTAAGAATTTTAAACCCCGTGAATTTATAGTACAATTACGTTTTACTCCATAAGTAGGTCTTTACCCCTCTACAACTATTAACAAAATGTCCACTTATATTATTTGCCGGTGGTTTCAAAGGCTGATGAATTTTTGGATGAAGATTTACCCTTTTTTCTAAGCTTTGCTTATTGTGTGTCAGCTGTTAGTCAGCAAAACATAACAGTGAAGACTTTTGACTTAAATCTTATTTTTTTTAAAGAAAAGCCAATTCATCAGGTAGGAAAGACTGCTGCTCACACTCTCAAGTCCTGCCAAAGACAAATGGCTGTAAAAATTTAAAATCAATCATTAACAGATTAGCTGTTGGTCCAAAGTAAATAGCAATCAGCTTATTAGGCATCAGGCAGAGTGAGATAAAGGGGAAGAGTTATTGAAAATGAGGATGTTTGCTGGGGCTGTGCTGATGGAGCAGAACAGGGAAAGGCTGTTTCTTTGTTGCTCTAATTACAAATGGAAAATAACCTACAGTGCTGAACAAGTTGAGCTCCCTCACTGAATTGAATGGAGCATAGTGCTTATGTTCTACGTCATGGCTTGATTTATCTTGATTATCAGTTGTTTGCACTACTTCTTCCCTCCCTAGAAGGCCCTGTTTGGCATTCTCTTATACTGAAGTAAATGCAATTTTGGGCTCTGCAAAGCATGGGGTGTCGGGGGGGAGTTGCCACAGGAGAAATGCCCTTCTCATCCAAAAATATAATCTCCATACAGGAAATTCCTCTCATATGATGGAATTTTGTTTGCGACAGGGTTTCATTATGGTTAAGCGACAGATTGCTGGAGACTAAATCACAGACAGCTTTGTCCCACAGTGGTATTCAGCCATAGTGAAATTCTGCAGAGCAGATACATTCAGAAGAAGGAGGATGTTGTAAGAGGAAACAGAGAGGGAGAAGGACTGGAAGGGAAAAAGCCTGAGAAGACAGAAACAATAGAATTTGGGTAGGAAGCAAAGCTGAGGGGAAAGAAGACAACAAACAACAGCTGAGAGTAAAATGAGATGAGGAAGCAGAAAAGTGAAGCAGGAAGTAGGAGGAAATGGGTACAAGTTAAAGTTGATGACAAAAGCTCCCTTTCATCAAGTAAACACTGAACTGTTTACATAGAGAGTAACTGATCATTGGAATGATTTACCACGAGTTGGGGCCATTTCTCCATGACTGGGTATGTTAAATTCAGGCTAAGATATTTTTCTAATAAAACAGAATTCCTGAGCATTGCCACTTCAGTGGTTTGAGCCCAGCAAATAGAAAGCTGACCTGTTTCTTTGTGAAGAAACCTGGAAACGGCATTTTTCTATTAATGACATTATTCCACATGTTATAGTTGTGAACCCTCACACAGTGCATGGCCTGAAGAAAACCTCAGGAAAATCACTGCCCGACAGCCTGGTGCAGGCTGTGGTCCCTTCTGCCCCGGGAACGGGCACGAGGTTGCACATCTCTGCCTCCTCCCCAGCATCCGCATTGGGTGACTGACATCTGTCTTGGGACCGCACAAATGAGATGCAGCGCCAGTGCCAGCTTCAGTCCCTCTCTGCTAAACAGACAGGCCCTGGACAAATGCTTCAGCCAGCTTGATTTGAGCAGATGTCCCTCTATCCAAGCCCCAGTACAGTTATATCCTTCCCAGTTATGGGTATGGGGCCACCACTCAGCCCTGGAGGAAGGTGGGAGGTGTCCACTGAGCAGCGCTGGCATTGGGATGGTTTCTCACCCTGGTGCAGAGCTGTAGCACTGTAAGGGCATGATCCCAAACAGGGTTCCTCTACCAAGGACTATACAGAGGCCAGACAAAAAAAAGTAGGGATCCTTTTTTCCAGGTTTCTTATTTCAATTTAAAAAAAAAAGAAAAAAGACCAAATGAGTACATTCTCACATGCTCTTACTGTTTTTTTCCTTAGTGGGAAAACATACCTAGGGTCTGTCAGAAGAAAAACTACTCTTGTACTCCTTAAAGTTACTTTTCCATTAAATAGCTGTGGAAAAACAGGAGAGTAGTTATTTCCTTTACACCTTTTGCATTTATTTTTGTCCTGTTTTCCCTAGTTCTCATGTGGCATAAAAAATAAAGCGTCTATCTTCCATCCATTTTCTGCTGCTTTTGCTTTGTTACTGTCAAAGATATCCAAGCGAAAATTCATAAAATGACATAAATCTGATTTCAACAGAAAGGAAGAAGTGAGAAGTCTCAGAGCAAATACATCCTAACGATTATTTGCCAGCGTTTTCACAGAAAAGAACAGTCAGCTGAAATGGCGAAGTCGCAGAAGTCTCTTTTCCACTGAAATGGCTGAATAAGCTACATGGAGCAAAAAATGACTTTTCTGCTTGCAATTCGTGTGCCTGCAATGTCCCAGGACAGCAACCCACACCTGGGGGTGACAGAGCTGTGGCAGTCTGTCATCTTTGAGCTATTTCTCCATGCTCCAAGGAGGAGAGAGGGGTGACGCTGCTTTCTGTCTACGGCAGGAATTGTTTAAATTATTTACAATGGACAGAAGGACAGCTGGGGGGAGAGGACGAGGAGGCTGGTGCAATGCTATAGACATTGATCCTGCCAGGAAAAAGAGCAAACTCTCTCGCAATATGAATGGTGGTCTTGCAAATGTGGAAGGAGGGCCATTTTCCAATGTCACCCTCACAGTCTAAAAGAGGGCTCCATGCATATTATTCAAGGAAATGCAGATTGTAGTGTTGTTTAAGGGTGCCATATCTCAAGACAGCTTCTTGTTGTCTTCATTTCCTACGCATCGGTGTCCTCCAGTCTACAGTACGATGGAAGCCGTGCAGTAAACTTTGCACATTTCCAAAATTATCTCCCTGAAGAAAAGTGCCAGTTTTTCACTGAGTTGCTTGTAAGAATAGATCAAAAGCAGAAGAAGAGTGGAGGGCTGAGGGCTGGCCAGTTGCTGGGATGCTCTACAGAAAATTGAGGAAGGCAGCTGCAGGACCAGCTTCTAATAACAGAGGAAGACCAGGAGTAGTTGACATTAAGACTGTAAAGAAACAGTTACGCTGGTGACACATCTTATACAAGGACTGCCTTACTAATTTTTCCACCAACATATTCCTGTGATACAATTTTTGCTTCTTTTAATTAAGCGTTTCAAGAGAAAATAATGGGATCTTAAAGCCTCATGTATTTTGGAAAAGGTAGTAGTAAATTGTGCAGTTTTGACCTTTTCAGCTTTTTGTAATGTGATTGGCTGTCTGTTCTTTTCCCTCCACTATTTACAGCTGCAGTGAACTGTGCAGAAGGGGTAGGATGGCTAGCCAGCTGAAATACGGAATATTTAAAAGGTTAAAATGCTGCAACATACTGGTGCCTTCCACACAGTATATGGACATTATAAATTTCACTGCATTGATCACATAAAGAATTGAGAAATTAAATGACTTCATGAATCATTTTTTGTGGGACAACAAATGTGACCAAAAGGGGGAAAAATGGCATCAGTCTGACCCCAGATCTGGGAAGTATTTTTTTTTGTGTGTGTTTATTATTTCTGCTGCAGTAATAGATGAAGTCTCCCTCTGAAGCACAGGATCATTTTAGCAGGCGCTGAGTATCTACGAGTGACATAAAGACAAGCCCTGCCCCAGAAAGCTTGCAATCAAAGCATCTTGAATCCATTCAACAGGTGACTAAATAGAGGTGGTGACCTTCTTAGGAATAAATATTTCTTTTTTAGCGTACCAGGGGGACATCTTAGGGAAAACACAGTATACTTTGAAAGTAATTCCTTAGCAGATGGAGACGGTAACATAGAGACATTAATAGCCATGTAATGAGTCCAGAGGGCATGTGAGGGGCAATGTCAAATAATTTGGTACCCAGGCAATATGCTGAGGAGATTGACAGAAAGCTAGCAGGGCAACAGGAGATCAACAGAATCTCAGAGCGGGATGACAGCTGAGACACTAATAACTAAAAGAAAAAATCTTCAGGTTTTGGTACTTCCCTTTGTCATCAATAACAAGTCTGGTGAACAGCGTTCGGTTCTATGCAAGTTTTTTTTGGTGGAAAAGACTGCTTAGGGCAAATCTGAAGAAAGCCTTCTCAGAAAAAAAAAAAAAGAGCAAAGCTTGGCTCCCCAGTCTTTAATTTCTTTAGAAACACAATATCCGCAAAAATGTTTATTTTGTGTGTAAGACAAATCCGAAAAGTGATACCAAAGAGATTAGGAGTCAGGTCTCATAAATGCCAGCGAGAAGCCTTCTGGCGCTGTGTACACCGTTACTGCAGAGCTGGACCTTTGTGCTGAAGCTGGAGGAGTGGGGCTGCATCTCAGCTCCCTGCCTTGACCCCACACGGGTCCACACGTGGCTGAGCACAGCAGGGAGAACACAGAAGCACCGTAGGTGATCAAGTAGGAAACAGATATGGGCAGAAAGACATGATGAATCAACCTGAGTCACAGAGAGAATTCAGAATTGGGGCTGATTGATTGTGAAAATTTTGCATGTTAGCTCTAGTTCCCTGTGCCCTTGGAAGTGGAAAGTTTCATCTTGTTCCAGTTGTAGCTCTGGATTAAAGTCAGACGTGTAGGGAGAAAGATTGTTACCACACCGAGATGCTGGGAAAATTTCTTCAGAAGGAAATGCCAGTATTGCTTTTGATCCATCATTTGAAACAAACTTATGATCTTGAGGGATTTATTTTCTGCGGTCATTAAAACTGAATGTTTTCATTGATTCGGATAGCCGCTTTCTGGAGGAGCTGCAGCTGCTGGGACAAACAAGCCCCCATTCTGCTGCCCTGATCCCTCTGGGAGCCGGGGGGTGATTGACAAGGGGCTCTGGTTTGGACAGACTCACGCCCTGATGTCGGGGAACTGGTACACACATTTCAGCCAGAGCAGCCGCCACGGCACCGAGGTCCAGGGGATTTTCCTCCTTTCCACAGACACTGAGAGGTGGAGGAAACTGTTTCCAGCCTGTCTGTGATGACAGGGCATGCAGAGGCGGGCTGTGAAGCTACTTCCAGCCTTCTGCTGGTGTCCCCGACGTGGTGTCTCTCCCACCCTCCATGGGCCATCCTCAGTAGCAGCAGCAGGAGGAAAGCAGTGCAGGAGCCTGGAGGTCTCCAGAGTGCGCTGGGGCATCCATCACTTGAGGGACAGTAGGTCAAGGACAAACAGCCTCACCTCCAAAATCACTGAGGAGCAGAGACGGGCTGGACACGCTGCAGGGACTCCTCATACCCAGGCATCCTTGAATGTGTCTGTGTGCAACCTCCTGGCGCCTGCTGCTCTGTGGTGGGGGGATATTTTGCTGTCTTCCTCAAATGTTACAGCTGACTCGGAGGCTCAGGGACCTCACCAGCATGGGGACCCAGCTGCTTGCCTCCTCCTCTCCCATCTGCACCACAGCTGCTCCGGGATGGCCTCCTATATTTAGCCTTCTCTGCAGGGAAGATGGGAAGACATAACTGAGACAGGCTGTGAGGTTTTGAAGGTGCTGAGCTTTGATGCTTTGCTTACTGGGCTCTAGAGGCCAGTCACCAGCGGGTGGCAGGGGGCTTGGTCTTGGTTTGGTGGTGTCCGCTCCTGCTCAGCTGCTGCCGCTATCCTGAGGAGCCCTCACCTCTGCTCCTTTTCTATTCTATAACCAGCCCATCCACAGACAAGATATCAACATTACGACATGAGTAGATATACAGTTATACGGTTATATGGAGGTATAATTTAATGAAGCAGTTGTTTATGCCCTCCCGGAGTGGATCGCCTGGTGACCACAACTGCCCAAGCGGGAAGCAGGCAGTTTCCCCTGACGGTGGTGGCCCCTCACCAGGCCGGCGGTGGCTGCCCTTGGGCAAGTGTCCCTCAGCAGATGGGGACTGTCTTTGGGTGAAAGAGGGAAGCCGTCCTCTGCCCCTTCCACCCCTAAAGCAGAGCCAGCGGTGGGCGAAGGCGGCTGCCGGGCCTGGGATGCCCGGAGGGCACTGCCGCCCCCCACCACCAGCGCTGGCCTGCTTCATTTTCATCCGCTGATCAGATATATTTACTTCTCGGGTATTTCCCTAACCAGAATTGACTGCACTATAATTGCCTATTTCTTTGGTCCATTGGCTGTTAACCTTGAAGCGCGGCGGGCGGAGGCGGGGAGGCCCTCCCTGTCAGGCCTGACCCCGGCCGCGCCGCGGGCTGCCATGACAACGGCGACAGATGTCAGCCATGCCGCCCGCGCCCCCCGCACGGGGAAAATCGATCTTGCGACGGCGCCGCCGCGCACAGCCACCGACCTGCCAAGCGTTCCCGGCTCAATCATTTGTTTCATCTAGCGGGGAGAGGAAAACATAAAAGAAATGAAATGAATTTGACCTCTGTCTTTCGAGTGACTCCGGTGCTGCGCTGAATCCTAGCAAGCGCCTCTTATGAATTTGAAAAAATTACATTAGGAATAACATTTTGAAGTGAAATGACTCTTGTAATGTCAACCCTCCAGAAACATGTTATTTCAAATGTCAGATACGTAACAGTCATTTGCTATTTTCCGGATGTGTCCGGAGGTTATCTTCACCTCGGGTGCATTTCAGGTAAATTATTATAAAGAAACTGCCTGTGAAGTACACAAAAAAGTATTGCCTGTTTTTTCACACCGCCCTGGTGAGGAGAACTCCTTTGTGGCTGCATTAGAGCATCACCACAATGAGAAGAGAATAAACAATGCTCCAAATTGACATCATCTCTCCTTTCTCAAAGCAGTGACAGGGTGGACAGACTTTCCCAGTGCGGAACAGGGTTCCTTGGGATGGTGACCGATCCTCCAGCGGGGGCAGCGGATGCTGGGGGTGCAGGAATGGACCCCCCCCCATCCCTCCGAGTCACCTGGGGTTTGCTCGTTGCATATGCAAATGATTTCACGACCAAACTCTACAACCCCATGCTAACGTGTGCCAATACATCAATGTCACTCCGGCAATGTTACGCATGTGTCTGACAAATCGGGAAAAACCCCAAACCCCGCGGGGTTTGGTTCATGCCCACCACTGGATGGATCTGCTGGCAGATTTTAGAGGCAGCTCCTCCCAAATCTGTAGAGATGGACAAATCTCTAAGATAACCTTGTCCTTAAAAAAAAAAAAAAAGAAAAATAGCACGCCGATGAAGGTGATTATAGTAAAAAGGATCTCTTAAGATTTTCAATGCGATACGTCTGTCTCTCTGCTGTGGGATATTTTATTGCATTTTTGCCCTCAAGTGAAGCTGACGGGAGCCAGGCTTGCAATTTAAATCAATAAGAACCCTTTACCATGGCCATAAAATACTTGGCTAAACCTTTGAAGTGGCCACAGTTGAATGCGCAGTGAACACAGCATAAATGCTCCTTGAGATGTATTGTGTTAGACGACTGCTAAAGCGGCGCTCCAAGGAAGCGGTGCCCGAGCACCTTCTGGGAGCCAGGCAGAGCGGCTCGGCCTCTCTGGGGCACCATCGGGGTTGCCATAAGCCAACACCCGTAACTGGCATGCCACCCCGCACTGCAGATGTCTGGCATCCAAGCCTCCAGCTGGATGGGTTTCCTGGGGTGGGGGGGGTCAGGCTCAAAAATCCCATAACGTGTTGTTGCACCTCTCAGCAATGGCTGGGGAAACACAAGGCAGATGCAGCTGCGTCGGCAGCGCTTCCAGGGCCGGCTCCTCAGTTATGTAAATCATCATTTTTGCACAGAGGAGCAGGTCTGAATGACCCCAGATGAGGCGTAGTCTTTGCAGGGTGAATAGTGGCTGCATGAATGTATGTCTGTCTATCTTTTGGCATGTGCATGCATGTATATATCTCTACACATATACAGGTAAAAGCCTGCATAAAAGCAGAAAACTCTCTGAAGATACAAGCCTAGTTTGAATAACACAAAGCATGTAACCATTTTATATTTAATATTTAATACTCACAGATATCCAAAGTAAAGGTTGACACTTCACCCTTCCTGCAAAAAGCACTAGGAAAACAAGTAAAGTTTAAATCCACACCCTGACTTTTCGATTGTTTATGGTAAGTCCTTGGGATTCTTTAAGAAGAAATCTATGTTTTTTCCTTCCTTTTGTAAAGAAGTTTTTTATTTAAAGAAACCAAGGACCAAGCACTACTTTATTATTGGGTAAATAATACTGCTAAAACCTCTGGTGCAGTGGCAGGGGACGAGAAGTGGATGAGGTATATGTTTTAAGGACATAAAAGACTGGTTCTTCCAGAGACATAGGGAATACGTTCAGAAGCAGCATTAAGTGCACATAGTACAACGAGCACTGTATGCCCTCTGCTTGCAGCTCCCCGGCTGTAGAGAGAGTCCTGCCCTCTGGGTCCGTCCTCAGGCTGCCAAATCTTGCCTGGTTTGGGACAAGCAGTCCAGCCGGCTGCGCTGTTTCTTCTGTTCCATTCCCTTCAGTGAGGGTTGGATCGGGTCCAGTGAGGTTCAGCTCTTCAGCAAATATGCTAAGAGGGAAAAGGACAGTTTTCCTTTCTGTCCTGTACATTCACAGTTTGGCATTATGCTACTCCCAGTGTACCTTAGTACTACAGACGTAAGAGCAGCATGTGTAGAAATACTATATGCTGGGCAGATTGTAAGAATGTGGGCTAAAAAAAGCTTCAATGTATATTGTCTAGAGCCATTGTTAATTGTAACAGATCCTACGTCTAATAGGTATAGGTATATTTAATGGGTTTTTAAAAAATATATATAAATTGGACTTACCATATTTTCAGGTGCCCGATTAGGTTTGGAACTTCACTCTGCTACACTTTTTTTTCTATAAGCCATTTGGAAGGAGCACACATGTTTCTGCAACCCCAGGAGCATGTCATCATTGTCACGGGTGTACATTCACGTCAAACATGAAATTCTGTGTCAATTTGCATGAATAAAAGTGCCTCTCCATACAACCACATTGTAAACCACAGGCTATTCACATAGTGTTCACATAGATGCCATATGTTTCTTCTGCACTGAGAAACATAGCACATGTGTTGTTCCACGGTATTTTGACCTAAAAATAGCTGAAAGAAGTGGCTGCTGTTATGCTCCACTGAGAAGTTTTGCTCAGTTATGACTCGTTTGCTCCAGCGAAACACTCCTTTTAGCCAACCCTAAGTGTCCTGACGACAGGCACCATGCGTCATGCTTTGCTGTCTCTTGCCCTGGATGAATTCAGCAGCAACATGCCCTTGGGTGCAAATGGGAGAAGTAAAACCCTCAAATTACCTAGTTAGACTCAAAAACGTTTCTTCTATTCCAGAAAATATCACCGAGAGCACATCCCAGCTCAGAGTCCTAAACTCCGTGGTCTACAAGGATAAACAGTACGATGGGGAAATAATCAGATGAAGGAGGATAAAACGTGATTTGTTTCACTGTATTACATCTGACAGTAAGTATTTGTCCTAGCTCACGTCTTGTTTACTAGTTAGGCAGTGTTAGTTTGGATAAACTAACGGATAGCGATTCTGGATTTAAAAAGAAAGTTCCTGTTTCATCCCATTGCTGGAGACTCCACACGCTTGGGCACGGACACCTGAGAAATTTTTCCAAAAAATATACACCCAGACTTGTGGTGAGTTTATCTGTTTATACTTCTTTCTCTATCTTATTCCTCTTTTTCCTTGGACTGGACTGGTAATGAAAGGCACTTCTCTCTCATGGGGCATCTGACAAGAAGACACACAGAGCTTTCTGACATGGTCCCTGAATGCCTCCCTTCAGACTCTGCCTTACATAGACATGACTGTCCAGAGAGAGAGACTAAATAAAGGTCTAGATTTTACCATCTTTAATTCGATATAGCGGGCCTTTAAAATTAAGGAAGGAAATTGCCATGACTATGCTATTTCTTCCCAGGAATTTTTCTGCAAATCCGTCAAACCAAAATCAGACACGATACAGGAACAGAAGGATCCCCAGTTCCTGCTGTCTCTGCTGGGTAAGCTGCCTCTGTACTGCTTCTGGCTTGGGGGCAGTTTTCTGTCTTCCTCCACAGCAGAAGAAAGAAAGGATGAAAACGGACTTTAAAACAGGAAATTTTGACTCTCTAATCTCAACTCAATCTCACAGGTAATGGCTGGGAGCCCTAGCAGGGACACCAGAGAGCTGAATCCTACAGCAGAAGGGACTGTTTTACTTTATTTTTATGTAATTCTGAGTTTCTGAGTTGTCCCTCATAGATTTTTCTAGCAAACCTCACTCGTTCTTAGGCAGAACAATTGGCAGAAAGAAATTCCTGAGGAGCTGTGCTTATGGATTGCCCTAGACCATTTCATGGAAAGGTCTCTTGGTAGCCATGACTTGTTATGGCCAACACGGCAATCTATGAACAGTCCCCCTGAATTAGACAATACATCTGTTGTATTTGTTTGAACAGCATGTAAACGTCCTTTCCCTGCTCACATGAGCACAAGGTGAGGTTCTTGGTTCAACATTGAAGCTGTTGCTTTTGCTCTGGATGCACGGTCTGGGAAATGGGCAGTGCACAGGCAGAGGGGCAATGGCCAGAGCCATCTGCAGTAGCTAGTTACCCTCTTGGGAAATATGTTGTAATCATCTTTTCCTCTAAATCTTCTAGATACATCTCTAGAAACTGGTGTCTTTCTCTACTTCTGGGTCTTGTGGGTATGATCCTCTGAGTGCAGGCACACTCATCAGCATGGTCTTTGCACCTCTAAATTAATCCCTCTGCTTTCGCAGTTCCTCAGCTGCTTAGACCCCTTTCCCTAGGCTCTACGTGCAGGGAAGCTCTAGCAGCATCCCAGGAACAGAGGATCAGGAGGGAAGGATGTTCATTATCCCAAACACTTCACTGTTAACAATCACTCTAGAAAGAGCACAAATCCTGAGCACAGGTCTCCTACAGTCTGATCTTGAGGCAATCATAAACACATAATATGATGAATTTTCTTCCATCTTGCCTGCATTTGAGCTCTGCTTTATTTTTTCCATATGCTCCTTCTTGGCGCCACAATTAACCTCCTCCTTAGCTGTTGTTGGGAGAGGTATTCAAAGACAAAATCCAGTAAAATACATTTGTTCCCATAGGAAAGAGTCTTTCATGGCTGACGGCGTGCTTGCTTCTGCAGTAAAATGTATGTTGTAATCTACAAATGGGTTTGCAGTCCAACGTGGGGTGACATTCTTCAATGAAGGTCACAGCACTATATAGAGGCATTGACACAAAACAGGTTTCATAGAACAAAATGGAGTTCACAGTTAGACATAGACATATCCTCAATCTGTCATGCTGTTTTCTGCCTTAACTCAATGGTCAAAGTAGCTGGCCAGGTGTGAGTAGGGAAGTGATCTATGTCTCTTCAATAGCTGCAGTAATTTCCTTGTCCCTCCTCAAACTCGCCCCTGTTCCAAGATGATGGCAACACCGGTCTCTTGTGCGACCTTCTGATCGATGGAGTGACAAGCTATTTCTTTCTCAAGTGAGCCCTAATCTCCTATTATGCCACAAGTACACAGGCTACTGTGATAAAAGCTTACAGTCTATGACACCTGGTCAAAACAATTATTTTGGTAGTTGTTCCCAACAGATTTGGGCTGTGACATGTCAGGTGACTAAATTAATCCTGGGAGCAAAGGGATTCCTAAAGTGAAATATGATTTAGAGGACACTGGCTGGGGTTTGGAATTCAGTACGTGATCCTTAAGACTAGTCAGCTCTGGAGTTATCTGCCTTTCCTTGTACTCTTGTACTTAACTTCTGAACTGTATAGTTTTCTTAGCCCAGGAGCATTTCTGGGTGGGTGTTGCCCATCATTTTGTTAGGCATGTCCAGCACCTCTCAGGATTTGCTTCTCATAAATCACAGTTATCTGATCTGTTCTCTTGGCACTGAAGAATGGTCTACGAGGTGCTGAAGTTTAATTTTCAACCTGCTTGTAACAGTCTGTTGAGACAGGATTTTCCTAGGCCATGATCATTCCACCTGGAAACAGTTCAAATGATGGGATTTCCACCACAACTCCTTTGGGACGTCTTTGTACCTCAAGAAAGCCTTCTGTCAAGTTGACTATCCAGTAGAAGATCTCTCTGCAGCTGTGTGATCATCTTCATCCATTAAAAAGGGAACGGACTGCTGTCCCAGTTTTATGGAAGGAGCACTGAGGACAGCAGGGGTAGCTGGCTTGCTCCAGGCTGCACAAGAAGCTTGTGACAGAGCAGGGACCTGAACACCTCACATAACTGCTGGACCAGCCATTGTTTGTACTGTTTTACCTAGTTATGTCACGTTGGATCTAATGCAAGCTTCCTCTCCAGCCTTGAAGCTGACACCCTTCCATAGCCAAAAATGAGTTGCTGTTAGGGATGAACAAGTTTTGTATGGTGCAGACCCTAATTCCTTACTCTCTTAAATTCAGCTCAGCACAGTAGAGTGCTCCAGCTCAGAGTTAATTTATAACAGCTGGGCCTCCACCAAAGCAAAAGGACGGTAGTGCGTAATGCAGTGCTGTTGTGTTATGCCTTATTTCTGTCCACCTCTTTCTCCTGAACCCATTTTGATGCGTGCCTTCTGATTAGACATGGAACTACAAGCAAAGCTGGTGCAGGAAGTTGTTGTACCGTCTCTACTACGTGTGTGACACTGTCCCTGCACAGAGGGAATTCTCCACTGACCTTATCCATGAACTCTAGGGCCAATTCATGCCAATTACACAAAATAACATGTATGAGAATTCGGACTCGGAATTTTGGAGTTCTTGTTTGTTAGTGAGCAAATCATGATGCAGATCTGGCCATATCTGTGGGGCCAGGCTAAGTCAGCCACTCCAGTTCTTCCAGGAGATCCAGCAGATCCCTGACCAGAGAAAAGCACCGTCATGAAGTGTAGATTTGTTTAGATTTGGCTTCTGTTCAAGTACAGCAAACCATGCCTAGAACAATTATATTGCTTGATCCACCAAAGATCCTATGGCCCCTCCATACAGATTTCCTTGACTACTCTCTTCCCACAATGGATATTTTTCCTTCCTAAAGTTGTCAAGCTTTGTTGCTGGGCAAATCCCGACAGCCTGCTCCAGCATCCTCTTGCTTCTTCAGTATCCTGATTCTCTTTTCAGGCGGTAATCAGGACTATGTCTATACTACTGGATCCCGGAGCATATCAAAGTTCATAAGTGTGGATATGTGTTTCACACATATGTGAGAACAAGCTGCATATTGGCTTCTCCTCTGCTTACACACTGGTTTTCATGGGAAGAAAACTTCAGTAGGTGGGCCACAAAAGGATGGGTGTATCCTTAGCCCTATCAGGCTGATGGGGCCAGGCTCTTTTCAGTGGTGCCCGGGGACAGGACAAGAGGTAATGGGCACAAACTTGAGCATAGGAAGTTCCACCTAAACATGAGGAGGAACTTCTTTACTTTGCGGGTGGCAGAGCACTGGCACAGGCTGCCCAGAGAGGTGGTGGAGTCTCCAACTCTGGAGACATTCAAAACCCGCCTGGACGCGTTCCTGTGCAACCTGCTGTAGGTGACCCTGCTCTGGCAGGGGGGTTGGACTAGATGATCTCCAGAGGTCCCTTCCAACCCTATGATTCTATGATTCTATGATCAGCTAAATCTAGGCATTGGCTGAGTAGCTGGATTTCAAGGAGACCTCTCTACAATACCTTTAAGAATATCGTTTATAGATTTACCACCCTGCAAAACTGTTATATTCTAGTCTCTAGCTGGTCTGTTTCTCTCTCTTACATAATAGACCATCTCTCGTTTTAGTAACTTCCTCCCATTTACCTTCAAGTCAGATAATAAAGCGCCTTTATTCACTTACAATGGATCTAAAATAGTAAAATCCTACTGTCTTCAATACGTTACTTCCAACTCATCAGTTCAAGATCAAGCCCAATTCATTTGATTATTTTTCCTTACAGATCAATCCCACTTGTCCCTTCATTTTTTTTGTTACTTCTTTCTGGATATGCTCAGCAGGTAGGAAGATGCCCAATGTTTTACAGATGTGATCTGAAGGGATGTTTAGAGGGATATGCCACTTCTGATGGAAAGAAGCATGAGCCTGCTAAACAATCAGTGCAAAAAAAATGAAGGTCAAATAGAGACTTTTAGCATTTCTTTTTCCCAGTTGGAGCATATATGAACATTATTCATAGTGCAGTCCATGGTCCATGGCTTGATGGTTCTGTGGCCAAAATGTTTTTTTTTTCTTTTTTTCTGGAGGGAGAGTGTGATAAAGGCTAGCTCGTTATGAGAGCAATATACTTTAATTTTAACAGTCAGACTCAGTGATCTTAAGGGTCTTTTCCAACCTAAATGATTCTATGATTCTGTGATTTCTCTGTGAAGTGGTCGAGGCTGATGCAGTTACCCCACCTATGTCCACTGACCTTTGTGGCACTTAGTTAAGTATGTTTTTTTACTTCAAAATGTCCGCTCCCTGTCCTGTTATCCAGAGACTGCTTTTTAAACTAGACCACCAGCATCTTTTGGCAATAGCTTCACTTAACAAGGAAATATTTGACTGCAAGGTGCACATTTAAAACATAATAATTTTTTGCCTACATGTTGTAACACAAGACAAAAACCAGACCAAATCTGGGAGGCTGTTAGGTGTGATACCTCCAAATTACTTAAAAAAGCAGTTGCTCACATTCATAAAATAGAAGCTGAAATTATCTCATCTCAGCCATTCTTAGCAGTTGTCCTACGGAGTTATTGATCCTTGGCTGCTCATCTAATGAGCAAACTACACAGTGGACCACGAGTGCATTTCAGTTTTATGTGTAAGTGCTGTAAATGCTATTTTCAAAGTTAATATATTATTTTTGGCATTTTTATAGCAGCTTATTTAAAGTGTTATTAATGTTTAGAAATGTGATTTGGAGTTTGTTTTATGGGTGTTTGACTCAGTGTTAAACTCTCTCTCTTTATCTTCTTCTCCCTGTGTTCAGGCTGCACATATATAACTTTTGGAGTTGCTTGCCTCATTTTGGGTTTGTCTCTAGTTGTTTCATTAATCTCGCTTGCTGCTTAAGTTACTTCTGCTGTCATAGTGGAACAGTCTGGGTCCTAAATTGTAAGTCTTTGTGAGTTAAAGGTGTCAACCGGATCGATTTCCAGACTGCAGAAACTGCAAAAAGCCTGTGGCTGAGCCTGAGCCCGTGACTCGCCCTCCTCATGGGTTTGGGTTTGTGCTCAGGCAGTGCCCCAGCACAGGGTAGGACACACACTGCACCAAACCCAGAGCACCCCAGGGAGGCATTATAACCCTGTGGCTCCCCTCTAAGCCACAGGCCCTCCCCTGTTTCCACCTTTCTCTGGAGGAAGTAATTTTGCTTCTATCCTGGATTTCAAGGAGGACAACCCCACCTTTGTTCTGTGGGTGGCCGGGAGTGAGCTCCAGGCTTCCCAACCCACCTCCTCCTCCTCCAGAGAGAAATAAACACGCGTAGGGCAGCACACACACTAGTTTATAGTAGGGGCAGCCGTCAGAGAGCTGAGCTGGGAGGTCTCATGCCCTTCAGCTCTTTTGGATAACTGTGTCATCTACACCCCTCTCTCGGCCTTTGAAGGAGTGAGAGCGCAAAGCACAGCCTTGGTCAGTGAGCTGGACTGGCATCTGCTGCAGGGTAATGTGCTATCAGGTGTCAGGGCAGGTATCAAAGCCAGGCCTTTAGGACCTGGTCCTGTGCTCAGACACCACAACCAGCTCTGTAGGCATTCCAATATGGTGAGAAAATGCAAGGCTGAGTTTCTCAGATCTCAGAAAATGGGAGGTTGTGGCCTTGCTTGGCACATCAGTACGTTGTTGAACCACCTACAGATTCTCCTGGGTGGGCAGCGTAAAGCGAGAGGTACCATCACCCCTCTGAGTGCCTGAGGAGTCATGGTATGGCTCCTGAAAGAAGAGCCTGAGCAGCAAAGGACAGCAATTTCTGTAATTTCAGTTTGCTTGACACAGGGAGCCCTCTGACATATTCCTCAGGGTGAACTGAAGCCTCCCCCCTGCAGCACGTTTAGGGCACCTTCCAGCAGAGCATGTAAGCATGTGCTTAGTTCTTAATGCATGGATGGTCCCAGTGAGCTTCGGGCATGTGTTGAAATATGGATGTGCGTTTGAAGTGCTCAGCATCTTGGGGCTATCAAGCCCCAAATGGATCAATCCCAAGACATCATTCAAATTGTGGGTTTCCAATTCCACATGTTAAAAAAAAAAAAAAAAAGGAAAAAGAAAAAAAAAGAGAATCATTATCTCCATTGCAAAGGCGGAAGAATTAAGGTACACAGAGAGGTTGAAGAACTTAGTCAATGTCAAGACACATGTCCTCGGGGGAAATCCAGAAATATAACCTGTTTCTTTCTGAAAGCCACTCCTGTTCTCAGCCACTTTGATACCCCTTCACTGTTTCCACCCTTTTCTTGTTACAGCTGGTGACTATCAGCAAGCTGGAAATCTGAATGTAAAATACATTTAAATGACTGTGCTTTTTGCAGCTTTCTGCCTCACATATTTTTGTTGTGTCTGTTGTTTCTGCTATTTGTCCCACATTTTAGAGGACAAGCCAGTCAGTGGGTTAAGTGACAGAATGTTTTTCATTTTATTTAAGTATGTCTCTGTTAAAATGTAAACGGCTTTCTACCCCCTTTTGGGAAAAAAGGGGGGAAAAAAAAAAAGCCTACTCCTGTAGATGCAGTAAAGTCATGGTAATTTTCCCCAATTGAAACTCCCGACTTCGTGTCTTAGCATCATATACAGCATAATTTATAAAAGTGTGAGCAACTGCAGAATTGTTCTCCTAATAGATTCTGAAGATTCCAATTTCCATTCTGCCACACAAGACTGAAAATCCACTTGTGCTCAGTTATCTGTATCTTTGCCTCATCCTGAGACTGCATCAAAAATCAGGTTCAGGTGCAGGTTAAGAGCATGCATTTACCTCAGGAATATGGGACTTATTAAATATCTCTACACAATTAACATCACCATATCAATAAGAATTATCATTATGTCCTGTCAATCAGGTGCTGAATTTTGCTTCAGGGAAACAAAACAATTTAAATTATAGCAAGTGCCCCCCCTTCTTTTTTTACATGCTTCTCTTAAAATTGGATAATTATGTGGCTTTTCATTAGATTCCTCTAAGCATAATAGATCACGATATTCACCCTTTGACCTTGGTGATGAATGTTTCTGGTGAAAACATGTGACAAGCAGTGTTCTAATGAGAATAAAATACTGAATAACTGTGAGTCTCACATAATGAAAGAACAAAAGCGAGAAGCTCAACTACTTTTAAGGTTGCAGTGCAAAATGTGTTCATACAGCAATTCTGACAGATTGGAAAAGCAACCCTTTCTTTTTTAGATTGTACCAACAAACTTTGGTATCAGATGCAGAGACAAAGGCGAGAAAAGACAAAGGAATCTTTGTATTCTGTGTAAACTCTGCAGGAACATGAGAAGTGGTCTCTCTCTGTGCTGTCTAGGCAAGTTGCTACACAAAGCTCTGCTATTAAGTTTTCCTAAACATCTCAAAATTTTATGTGTGTATTTACACTATAAAAGAACTATAAATTCAATTTGTTTCCAATTATTTAGAGTGGGGCTAAGTAGGTCAAACTCTCCCTCATGCAAACAGCCACACACAGTAGTCAGTAAAGTTACAACACTGGTGATTATTATTCGGTGTGTTTATAAAGAATTATTTTTGTGGACTGACAAAGATGACATACCAGTCATCAGCGCCAAAACAGTGAGGGAAAAAAGGAAAGCTGGCTAAATTAGAAATTGTTAGCAGCTACTTCCCCCCCGCCCCTTTTTTTTTTCCCTGTTTTGCAGCTCTGAACCCTACTGCCACTTTTCAAAAGCAAGCTCAGACCAGGGTTACTTACGCCCACCTCTGCTGTGGTCATTTAGACCCCGGTCTCACTGGAGCAATGACTGCAGCAGGAATGTTTGATTCAGAAGATAGTTATCTTCTGGTTTTGTTCTATCTTGGTTGTGCATGTGTTGCTTTTTTGCATTTTGTTTGATGTCTGGGAAATGTTTATAGTCTGAATTATCATCTCTGCTAACCCAACTTGCAGTCAACTTCTGAAGAAAACCTTTTGCGTCTTATTTCCGGCTTGGGTTCATCTCTGATTCAAGGTCAACTATTCCTTAGCATGTAATAGAAATGGCTTTTTGTCTGAAATCCTGTCCCTGCAAAGACAGTGAGCGTTGTGCTGTAGACTTTTGGGACAAGGATCAGCTACACCTCGTGCCAGGTTCTGCTTTGAGTTATTCCATTATTGCAGTTATTGGCACAACGTTATTCTGAACTGAGGACTACCTGATGGAGAGGGAAATTTGGCCTCTTGCCTTTCATAACCTTCCAGAATAGTTTAGTCTAAATTATTGCTGCTCTTATTAAATAAAATAAATTAAATAACACAAAATATTAATAAAGAACTACAGCTATAATTTCCCCAGTAGCTGGTCAGTAAAGCTTTCTAAGTAGCTCCATATGAGGCCAGACTTTCTGCTCACACTCATGAGGAATTTGAGGGCCGCAGCCTGGTCCAACTACATGAGATGAAAAGTCAGGAGATTTGTACGGTAATTTGAAAACAAAAGGAAAAGCCAGCTTAAGTAAAAAGTCCTGTTTCTCCTTCCCTGTGTCTGTAAGCACCGTGAACAATAACACACTTAAGGGGAATTTAAAGGATGAAGAAGGCCTTAACGGGCATGCTGTGCTGATAAGCAGATGCATTTTCCATGCTTTCTATGGGATGGCCTGGAGAGTTATCCACAGGGGGAAGGATGAGCCATGGTGTCCCTTTCCACCAGCAGCCTTCGCCTCATGGGTTAGCCCTCCCCGTCAGCTGGTCCACACGGTGTGTGGGGATGCCCCGGGAAGTGCTGGGGGCTGGGGAGGGCTCTGCCCTCACACTCCCTCCTTGCTCCAAGAGGCTCTCAGCTGTCACCACGCTTTGCCAGCTGCCGGCTATGGCTCCCCTTCCAGCCCTGGGTAAGCAAGCGCGTGAAAATATCCAGAGAGGAAAGAATAGCATGGTTATAGCAAGGTCTAATGAAGAGAGCAAGTTTTGATTTTCATGCAGGTGAATCATTAAAGGCAAAATAATCTTATTGATTGTTTGTTACAGTTGTCTGAATTGAGGGCTGTCTCCTAGCAGATTGAAATTTACTGTGACTGATGGAATCTCATAAACTCAGATGAAAAGGAGAATAAAAATGAAGGATCTTAAAAGAAAATTACCCCAAATAAAAATGTTATTGTCAGAAACAAGTAAATATGTACTATATGCATTAACCAGTGTTGTCTGCTTACCCAGTGACTATCATTTAAATTTACCACAACAAATATTTTTGATGTTATACTCCAGCGTATCTCTCTCTAAAAAAAAAACAAAAAAAGAAGGAAAAAAAAGAAAAAAAAAAAACACAAAAAAACCCCAAAGACTTTGATCTCCTGAAACTTTTACAGAATTCTGTTAACCTGCAGAGCAAGCAATGTTGTGGCTCACAGTATGCATATGAAGATGCTCATACCCACAGGATCGAAGTAATGTTAACTTCAGAGGTATGAGCTTTTTACTAGGTTTCCACACTATCTGTACAGGCTTTGAGTCCCACCCAAACTGTTTTGAACCTGTCAGTCAAACTTAGAAAATATACATCAGAAGGATGGTAGCTGCACCTTTTGCAAAGAGAGATGGGAGAGGCACAAGGTGGGGTGTAAGGTTATGACTGAGCAGTACAACATTTTCTTTCTGCACAAAGGGTCAGTCCTGGTCCTGCCCATTGTGCCTCCAGCCATGCCGTGCTGTGCCATCCCCACCTCTGAGCTGGCTTAAGTGCCTATACATAGGCAGCTTCTGCAGCTGCTGTTCAGAAGCCAGACTGGCTTAGGTAAGGGGCCAAAGACTTGTATAAACTATGACATTAAGTCCAAGGAAAATTGTTTTCTTCCTTCCAACACTGAAGTTATCAGCAGCTCCAAGCAGGTGCTGAGAGCTAGGGCCAGGCTAGGAAAAATTCTGGCTGAAGAGAGAAACCAAATAACAGGGGGACTGAGAAAGGGACTCATTTCATGCCTTGCATTGGAGACCACGCCAACCACATTGCATCCTGCTCTGCTCAAAAACAGTGTTGCACTGAGGGAACCCAGAGGCTGTACACAAAATAAGGAAGGCTTGAAGACACCACGTAGCCAGAGAGGTCTTCATCCTGTCTCTGGGTGGGTTTCTAATGCTGTTTCCCAGCTAGGTGGTGACTTAACTTTCCTGTCTGCAAGGGCTGTGAGCTGTTGGCTGACCCTGCATGGAGGGCTGAAATTGCTTCATGTTGTTCCCTTTCCAAAACACAAAGTATGTGAAGGGAAGGTTCCTGGAGAAATAGATGTACCTTTTTGGAGAACAGGAGGAACACAAACAAAGATTGTAATCAGCCACATGTAATTGTACGGCTTGTTATAACTTCATGGATACCTGAGGTTTACTAAACATGCCGTCAGGGATGTGGTAGGAGGCTAGGGCAGTTCCCCAGACCGCTGACGTACTTGATGGACTGTCTTTCACTTGTGCTAATATATTGAAACCAGCTGACCTGAAGGAAAGCCTACCTTCTTATGATAGGATTGGCATCTTGAAGGGTTGGATATTGACTGATGCCTGTGACTCTTCAAGCCCAGAATAAATAATGAATAATTATGCCAATAAATCATATAAATAATACAATAGCTGCCATTCTAGTTAATTTTATATCTTTGGTTCCCATCACGGATCCATTTTGTTTCCCATTCACTAAGCCTTTCCTTATTCTCCTGTGTATTCCTTTTCATCATTGATGTTTTTGACTTGGAGGGTACTATAGAGCTTAGCTACTTTTGGTAAGAGGCATGGAAAAAAATAATCCAAGCAACTCACAAACCTGTGCCAGTAAAACTCCTGGTATAGACATAATTTTACTGGCAACAAAATCATTTTGCTCCAACACTTATTTTATTCTGGGAGCTCGTAGAACTCCACATAATTTACAGGGACAACAGGACTCTTGCCAGCTTTACTGGTAGGACCAGCTGCCAGAGGTATTTCAAGATGGTTTTAACAGCAACCATTTATAGGAGGAAAAACCTGGTTCTCCTTCACTTCAGACTCTCCTTTACTTCTCCCTCATTTTTGCTAGAAGAATCACCCATCGCTAACAATAAATGTAGGTGACCCAGTATTAACATAATTTCACTGAATATGCAGACAAGGACAAACTGTCTCCCGGCCAAGAAACCAGAAGTAGGTAGGGGGATAGTTAATTTAAAGAAACACTGCTATAGCTCACGGAAGATTTTTAGTATGTGATCAATAAATAACAGTCAGCTCCAGATATGTTTACTTGTGTCATTTACCTATCTGCTTAGACAGAAGTCTGTGGGATTTGCAATAGCTGGGTAGAGGAACCTTTTATTGATTCCTGAATGATTTTTGAATTAAGAGTGTGCAGAGGGAGAATGAGAGTCTCTCCTTTTCCTCTTCTTATCAGAATTCACTGGAAATTCTGCAAGTAGAAGCTGATGATAGGTTACAAGTTTTTTTCTTTTTATGGTTATTCCTTTTCAGGGACAACGAAGAACTTGTTCTCCAAGGTTTCCCTTGCTGCAATGGTACATAAGCTCCCTGTTAAATGACTCTATCAGCTTCTTCAGGCCAGTCCCCATAATCACCAATTATGTTTCGTGGCATTAAAACACGCACAACATTGCCCTCCAGCATCTGCAACACGTGCTTTTGTCAAACCCCCCTGATTTGCACTGGGGCTTAAGTCATTCCTGAGCCCTGCGGTCATGCATGGAGCTCAGCCAGGGCAGTGCAAGCCCGTCAGTGCCACCAAAGCACACAGCCATCCCGCTGGCGTGGGGATCCTGCGGCTGCTCTGTGCCCAGTGGTGCATCTTCCCTAATCCTGCCTCTTTCAGTTGCTTTTTTCTAATCTTTCTTCTAAGTAAAGTTAGCAGCTATGCCCACTTCGGAAACAGTTTTGCTTAGACTAAGAAGCTGTCACAGTGCTGAGAAAGCTGCAGCTTTAACCAGATTTCATCTTTGTGTGTCACTGCTCATGTCAAAGTATAAATGTACTCAGACATAAGAGTTGTCCTGCTTTCATCAAGGGAGCCAGCCTGCCTTCGCCTAGTTCCGCTTGGTTAAGCTTGTTATTTAAATTGTTAAAATTGAGACATCGGCAGTAAATTTCAGAGAAGATATAACAATTATTAGATACAAGCAGGGCTCTTGTACTTGTGAACATATTATGCCCTCCATCCACACGGAATTAGCCACAAATAATTTACAGCAGTTTCTTTAAGAAGTGTGCCCCGTAGTACTTGGATGACATTAAATCACAGTCATTCCCAACTGGATCATATTTCCAACTCTAAGATAGATTTGATGCTCGTCAGCACCGTGGCTCAGCACTCCAGGGGACTACCTTTTAAACCTGCCAGCTCTCCAAGAACTGAGCTTTGATTCCCGGTGCTGCCTCCCTGCTGCAACCTGCGAGGGTCGGTGTCTCCAGTATGCCAGGCCAGGCAGCGCCATCACCCCTTGGAGGGCGAGGAGGACTGGGAGGATGTTCAGGTGACCTTGTGCCATTCGAGTCCCACAGGAAAGTGACTGACGGTGGGAGGGGGGGTGTTTGCATCTTGCTCTGGCAGCTGCGAGCAAAAGGGGTCACTGCTGAGGCTGGAAGGAAAAAATATGTGGTAGGTGGAAGCTGAGAAGGTTTCATCTAAAAGGGGTAACATACATGTACATACAAGTAAAATGTTGATCTTATTATGGACTGTACAGGGAGTGAAACTCAATTTTGGTTTTCCATGGGGGCTTGACTTCTGCATGAGCTTCACATTCCCTCAGAGGAGATTAACATAAACAGCTAAAAGGTTAAAAGGAAATAGGAATATTGACAAAAGCTGCCTAATGCAAGAAAGGAAAAGAAAGAGGAGCCAGCAGAAGGTGCCTGTGGTGCTGTCTTTCCCCCTGAGGGGACATCCCTTTAGTGGTGGCGCATCGACTGGGTGCCCACAGGCTCAAGGTGCAAACAGACAGATACCTGCAGCACAGAGACGGGCAGGGATTTCTAAAGCCATCCCACACTTTAGATCTCCTGGCAGAGAGCTGTGCATTTTTGCAGGAAGCAAAGAGTCGTAGAGGGTCCCCCTTCAGCCCTGCTTGGGACACCCAGGCAGCCAAGAGCCCTTGAGTAGCATGGTAAGGGTCACCAGCTTTCCTCCTTTCCACACAGAGTACTGGAAAGGGGATGGGGGCTCTGTATTGCCCTCCCTCCTGCACCAGCAGCGCTCTGCTGTGGAGGAGAAGGGGAAGGCTAGGGAGTGATTTGTGCCAGGAGAAGACCAGGGGTACACTATATCTTTGTTGAAACACCTGTTAAAACAGGGATCAATACATGGCTCCTAGAGTTACAGTCTGGCTCCTGCCCTTTACTCAGAGTGGTGTGAAGGCTTCAGCCTAAGCTTATAGAAATATAGGACAACAACAATATTGCCACTGAATCCCGAGAGTCCTCTGTTGTAAGATTTAACAGCCACAGGTCTGTGAACACTGGAATGTGGCCTGGATGGCCCTGGAGAGGGAGAAATGGAAAGGCTGATCAGCAAGCCCTGTGTTGTTGGTTTTACAGAGATGGATAAAAATATTCTTCCCCCAGAATTTTGTTTTTATTGAAATCCAGGCATAATTTTTGGGGGGAAGGACATGTAGCTCTGAACAAATAGAGGAGGGGAGAAGGACGCTGGGACTCACTAGCTCTCTCTGTGCCCAAGTAGTGCCCAGCGGCACATAGTCCTATCTCATTTTCAGAGAGGCAATCTTGACAAAGTCATGCATATTAGGTGACTAACTATGTCTTTACGGGGCAGGAGGGTGTTCCTGCTTGAAATCAAAATCCAGAGGACTCTTATATTTCTGCTCAAGCAGAAGTTGTGCAATCCATCCAATGCCCTGGGGACAAGCCGCTGTGTCCATTGTATCCACTGTGTCTCAGACACCTTGCCGTTATTGTGCACGTACAGACCATCCGCTCAGCACATCCACAACCAGTTGACCCATCCTTGACACATCAGACATGCCACTCATCCTAGTGCCAGCCTGTGCGTGTGCATCTCTCTCTAGTCCAAGATACCCATCTGCCCTGAGGCAAGCTAAAAGAGCCATGGCAGAACTGCATTTCTGGGCATGTCTTGATACAGCAGGAGATGTGATCACACAAGAATTGCATGGTACAGGTTAGGGATGTTGGCAGTAAGGATAAGGGATATTGACGGAGATGCTGGTGTAATTGCCAGAGGTGGAAGCAAGGAGGGCAATGAGGGAGGAGATCAATCAGAGGGACATTGGCAACTTGGTACTAGGAGGCAAAGACTTGAAGAAAAGTGAGAGTTATGAGTTAAAAAGGTTGTCTTCCTCTGCTCCCACACTGAATGACGGGATCATTCTTCTCACTCCTGGGGGCACAGATTTTATGCCAGTAGATAGGTAATTTTCTGTCTCCTTCTGCAAAGGTTGGAAAGACAACTATCACACAGCAAATTAGGGACTCCACTGAGAAAAACTACCTTCTGGGGATCTACTGTTTGGAGGATCTGGATGCAGAGAGATGTGGGTGCTGAGAGAGGCCTCCCCAACGTGAGGTAGCGACCCTACCAGAAGTCGAGGCTGTGGCAGAAGGAGCTGTGCTGAGAGGTGAGAGCCTGGCACAAGGATTGCTCATCCATTCACGTTGCTCTGGGGTACCTGAGCAGTAGACCGTGCAAGTGGACCTACTGTCTTTGGGTTTGTTTCACTCTCAGCTCCCGTGAATGAGCTTTGACTCACTCAGGTGAAGCACCTGAGCTGAACGCAGCAACTTCCACCAAGTCTTACTGCGTTACCGAGCGCTCTCCCTCACTGGGCTGATTTTCGAGGAGGGAGAACCCCAAGATCTCCTTTCTGAATGACTTTTGCACCCTGCATAAAAGAGAAAATGTCAAGCCATTTTTTAAAAAAGCCAAACCGCTCATACAAAAATTACCCGTACGAGCCCAAAGTGTCATTCTCAAGGGAGTGCTGCTAAAATAGCCTGCAAATGCCACTGGGCTTGGTTTTCATCTTTTCTCTCTCAGTGTGACTATGACATGTGCTGGTATTTACTTTGCGAGATAACAACAGACACAGGACATTTCAGGAAATACAAGGAGACAGCTAACCATAATATCTGCAACTTTATCAAAGCCGGCATAATGCTGGTCTGAGTCTAACAGGAAAGCAGCAGTGGTACAAACTGGACACATAACTTTAAAAATGTCATGTCTCGTTATCAGCAACGCGACTGGCCAATCCTTGGTTAAAAGTGACGGTGAGTCTATAGAGGGAATGCAATGCTGCACTCTCCCCAGCCACGATACAAGTTTCCAGTACGCGGCACCTTCACTTTAAAATATCACGCTAACGAGGTATGGATATTGACAACAGTCCAAAAATCCCGATGGCTGGCCCGTGGCTGAATGGAAGAGGAAAGCTTCGCTTTCATTTCTCCTGGCCTGCCTTCCTCAGCATTGTCCTCGCGCGAGCCCCGCCGCGCTCCTGCTTCAGCATGAGCACCAATAAGCACATTTTACGATTGTTTGCTGGGTTCAAAACACTTGAAACATTTCAAAGCACCTGACATCCTTTCAAGTTAGCTGCTAAAAAACCGAGCGCAAACAGAATGGGTTTCAGAGAAGCTCTGTCAATCAGCGCTCAATCTGTATGTTCTCCGAGACATTCCTTATCCTGGCTGATTTATTTCATATTAAAAGGGCTGTCAATCTGTATCACAAGAACAGGTTGAAAAAAAAAATGTGAGTGATGTCTGTGACTTTTTTTTGTTTATTTAAAATGATATTTCCCCCCTCCTTCTTTCCCCCCTCGCATGCTTTCTTACCCACCCCCCCCTTTATTTTTCTCCGCAGGTATGGCGTGAGTGTTGTATACCACATGCATTTAAATTAGAAATATATTTTGCAAAGCTGTGGCAGACCCTTCTTTATTATCCATCAAATATATCCCTTTTACCATCTGATGGCTTGGCAACAGGATCATCTCTCTTTCAGTTAAAATAAATGGGCCAGTAAAGTGGCGGAATATTCACTGTGCTGAAAAGACTGTACACTAGTTAATGTACACTGCGTGTTGTGGGTTTCATTAGAGCAGAATACTAATGGTGCACTGCATGTCTCCCCATGGTATCACTTTATTGTACCAGCTGTATTATTGTTTTATATTAATATATTGATTATTGTCTTTTTCTCTAGTGTGTGTTTTGTCTCCTAACTTTTTTCTCCTGGCATTGCTTACCTATTACAGTTGGCAATTGTTTTCAATATCACATTTTTGGAACGAATGTTGATATTTATATGATTTCTTTTTGTTTTCCCCCATGTCTCTGAAGTAATTAATTTCCCTTGTTTGCTGCACAGATGTTGGGATATTTTTCAGTGAAACTTGATAAAGAATGACATCTTCACATACAGGTATAGAGGAAAACCAGATAAATATCTTGGCATTTCAGATTCCAGGGTGGAGAGGTACCTAAACTCTCAAGAGGCCAATTCTTGGGGTTGGACGGGGGCTGAGAAAGATCTGATTTCTCCACCTTTTCCACAGTTTGTTGGACTGCTGAACTCAAAGATCTTGTTTGCTGTAGCTGTACGATACCCCTTGCACCTGGGCAAGGTGTTCTTTGTGGCTGTTCTGTGTTCTGAGGAAAGGAGAGGTGAAAGCTGAGTTACCAGGAAGAACTTGTAATATAACAATACATGGAGTGTAAAAGCACCACCACTTTGATCCATGTCAATTCAGCAGCTGACACCGCGGGACGTGGTCCAGGTCTGGAGCTTGTAGGCACTATAGCAATACAGATAACAAAGAAGAGTAACACCCTGGTGTAAGATGCAGTTATGCAGCTGTTTATATCTCATGGCTGAGAAACAGTGAATTCTCCCAGCATTTTTTAAGGTGTCATAATACTTCACTATTATGACTTTTTTACAGAGAGCTTGCTGACGATGGTAAGTCTGTGAGTCACCTGAACACGCCACCGTCAGGGAGGAGAAAGTGGAGGTCTGACAACTCACCCATTGCCGTCACAACAGGTACCCAATCTCCCCCCGAAATACTGGCTTGGTGGGCTGCTGGGTGGAAAACCTTGCAAGTCCTGTGAGCTTGGACTAGTGCGGGAGGATATAAAGCCTTGAAGGCTAGTAGGTAAAGGAGTTCCAGAAGAAAAAATATTTGGAAGAAGATGTGTCAGTGTGGCCGGCTGGACACCCAGTGCATGGCCCTGCCCTCTCCAGATGTGCATGAGGTGGAGCCAGCTGTGGCTGGCAGCTGGTCTGCGAGCCTCAGAGCTGCAAAGTGCCCCTGTTATTCCCCCCCAGCTTGCGGAGTGGGAAAGTTTTGGTACCTCCTTCTGACAAAACAGAGCGGATCAGCACTGTGCTCCCCACAGCCGAGCTCTGTGCAAGTGAGGGGTTTGCAGAGTGACAGGCATGGCCAGAGCGTTGTTTCTCCTGCTGCC